>NC_060211.1:82966086-83272391 GCF_021130785.1 Homalodisca vitripennis
TTCAAAGAATACTAGTTACTAATAGTTAAACACGTTTTTCACAAAGATAAAAACATTTGTACTGATACCTCTGAGTAGGCCTGAACAAGTGTTTTATTTTTGTAATTCCAATAATAATTATAATTTTATTGCATTGACAAAAAACTGATACTTTTTACACTAAAATTACAACCTTTTATTGGGGAAGGGGATGCATGATCAGGTCTTTATTATTGTTATCTGATTGAAAATTATAGAAAATATTATAAAAAATGACATCATAAGTAACAGGTGTTTGTAATTCTGATTTTAAGTTAATAGTTGGTTAACATATTATAATTTTTGTTAGGCTCCAGAGAATAAATTCATCATGGCTGATTAAACCATAACATTGCAAGAAGCTGAAAGAGTCCATTAAGTTTTTCTTCTACTATTCTGGTGTGAACAATATTTTTTCCCCCATTTTGTATATTGATTTTAAAAATAAGAGACCATATGCTATCTAAATTTCTATTTTTAAGTCTTAACACTGCCCCCTTTCATTCATATTTCATACAACTCAGTTTTTTTGTTTTTACCTTAAACTGCCATTAAATGGGGCTTAATATACTGTATGTAATTTTACTGATAAACACTGATTGTAAATTTAAATCATGTACACAGTGGGTCTAACCACATAATTAATTTTGTATATTAAAAACACTTGGTATATATTACATAATTCTCTTAATTAAAGGTTAATACTGAGTATTTTTATTGATGATGTATCGGTTCCTAAAATTGTTTCTCAGTTTCCTCACTTTTGGTGGAAAACTGGATCCGAGAACTGGCAAAATTACTTGATTTTACACTTCCGGATCACAAGAAATATTGGTATTAAAACTAAATAAAGTACCTAAGAATCCTTTTTTGTACAAGATTGTGAAAGCCCTTTAATCATAGCAAAGACCAAAACAAGAAGCAAAGAACAGGGCATGACTTGAAATTTGAAAAAGTTATGGCTTGGCATTGAGTAACTCACAAATTGTAGAAATAGTGAGTATATTTGCAGCATTTTTGAATAACTTATAATATATGGAAAACAGAAGCCGGAATCGAAGTGAAAAAATGGAACCGATAAATCACATATTTTTATAATTAAATTTTCATTGAAGAGAATAACATCTACACTGCTCTATATGTTGGATCTAACTAGTGTAAAATTATAAAGGTCTGGTGATCAAAGTTTGAAACAAAGCAATGGATAATTTTGTATAATAATTTGTGTTCTTTAATAATAAACACGTGTTTATTTTTTAAATTTGACCTTGACCTACCAGTTTTATTTTAATTTATTATAATATTAAAGGATTTAGAAGAATATTTTAGTATAGTACCAAATATTTATTTCATAATGCAACTTCCATGTAAAAAAAGTTCAACAATTTTGAGAGTAGAATTTTCTGACTACTTATTTTGAATATCTAATGTGAATCAATACAATACACTGATAGTGTTTTTATTCTTATTGTTTTATATTTATAAGAGAAAGATGAACAAACCAATTATTGTCTCCCATAGTGTAAAAAGTCAATAACACAATTATTTCTTGTTTGTGAAAACTTACATCAAAACATGTAAATTGAGTGGATTATACATTGCTTCAATATTTCAAACAACACATATGTGTAATGTCTTTGATTTTTTTGTCTCAAAACAAAAGGGTGACACAGATCCTTTCACATAAAAGTAAAAGTTTTCGAAATTTGGATTATTATTTTTTTAGCAAAGTTATTATACAATGGAAATGGGATAAATAAGACATAAAATAACTTAATTTAGATCTGACACTTAGAGTATGTTATTTTAAAATTATTTAAAATAGTACTTTAAGATAAGAAATGTTGCTTTTTTAATTTATAGAAAAATAAAATTAAACTATCTCAAAGGAAAGAAAACTTTTAAAGAATTAGCACCAACCTACATTAAACACCATAGAAACCCTGGAAAGACTGAAGCAGAAAATGCAACAAGAAAATGCTCCTTACAACATGTTCAATGAAAGGGCTATCAAAGTACAAAATGTGCTTTATTGTAGTAGCAATAGATAACTCGTGGGGTTTCCACTGGTTTCCGGCCTGAAAGACTCTTTGCATAGATTGTTATAGTTTTTACAAATACAAAATATGACATTTTCTCTAAGACACTGCTAAGAACTGCACTGTAATAAATGAACTGTTCAACAGCTACACTTATAGGATTGTATCAACTGTTATGCCACAAAAATACATATAAAGTAACCCTTCCCACTGTCATCTACAGTATACATGTGCCTACAGCTGATTTTAATTAATATGCTGAAAATAAAAGGTATTTGCCACACAGTTTTTAAAATTTATTTTTGATGCCAATTTTATTCTTTGAAAATTTTTCTGTTTTATTAAATTAATTAATCATAAATTTGATAGAAAAGTTTTGTAATCTTTTTGTTGCAGTATTTACAGAAACATAAGATAGTAACTGTTAATATTTATTTTTACTATTTAATTATTAAAAACAAATTGAAGTAATAAGTTATATTTTCCATAGTTCTATATTTATAGCTTTATATTGCAAAATGTTTCAATTAATACAATAATTTTTCCAAGCATAATTACTTA
The DNA here is from genome assembly GCF_021130785.1 of Homalodisca vitripennis. Taxonomy (NCBI): domain Eukaryota; kingdom Metazoa; phylum Arthropoda; class Insecta; order Hemiptera; family Cicadellidae; genus Homalodisca; species Homalodisca vitripennis. The sequence goes on from NC_060211.1 coordinate 82,968,705, forward strand.
ACCCTTTCAGTGCCAACGTCTGGGTTATTAAGAAAATATATAAAAAATATAATACATTATATTTTTACATGCATTTCATATCAATTAACATTAAAATAAACAAACTTTCTGTTAAGTATGTTATGTGATGGACAAACACAGCTGATCAATCAGTAACAATGATGAAAGTTTACGATCAAGTTGGCCTATTGCCAATGACTTTAGTGCCGAGACACTTTGTTTTCACAGTTGTCAGTCTAATGTTTCTGTGTTAGAATGTTGTGGTTATGTTTACGTTTGTTTATAATTATATTATAGCCAAATAGTGTGTGTGTAATTTAGGCCTGTAAAGAGGCCTATTCGTGTTAGGCCTATTCTTTTTGTTCTATCCTACAGTGTTACGGTATATAATAATTATTATTATGGCTGTCACTTATAAGAAAAGTAGTAAAATCAGTAAAGGAAATGGACATTTACTAATCAAGATGCATTTTAGTTCCTTGCAAAAATAATGAGCGGCGTTCAAAATGCTATATTTTTTATTTTGGGTGATATTTTGTTAAAATTAGTGGATATGTTTAAAGTAAAGTGTTCTTTTAGTGTGATTGACTTTATTGTGTGTGAGAAATTTTGGATCATTATTTGAGTGTCAAGCCTAAGAATTAAAAAAAAAGAAAAATTGTTTTAAATATTTTATTGTTGTTATCCTTTGTATATCTGGTAGTATAAGAGGTTATTACATTTATTTGAGTATATTTAGTGTTAATATATACATTTTTGGACAAAACAAAACAAAAATTATAAAAGTTCACCAATAAATAACAATGTTATGACATTTTATAGTAACTGTATGCAAATTGCTAAAAATAACACAGCACTTTTGAACAAAACTTGCAAAAATTCTTGTGGCATTATTGACTAACACTCCAAAAAAATGTCTGGCACTGAAAGGGTTAAAATTGAAGAATATTTGGTTCACTAACAAACAATTAACATTTTATTATAAACAATTTCAAACGTGTTACATAGTTAAATCATAATATTAAAAATAAATAGTTAGAAATATAAATATTAACAAGTTAAACTGTATTGCAACTCCATACACGAAGCAGGTACAAAAAGTACACAATAACAAGGTTAAATAGTAATTTTGTTTACAAAAATTGTAAGAATTCAGTATAAAAGAATATGTATAAAACTCTAAACATAAATGCACAAAGAAAAATGCATGTGCTGAAACATAACTGGAATCTAGTATGATCTGAACTGAGGATATCACCAGTTTGCAAGTTTAAACTTTGCAAATTGTAAAAAAAATAATGGTAAGAATGTACAATCACAATATTTCTTATAATTATGTAAATTACAAAGTTAGCTGACATCTGAAATGAGATAAAAACTGGAAAAACAAAACATCCGCTGATCAACAACTTGCAAGTGGAAAGGGTTACTGCAATTTTCTCTAAAAGCTTGAATTACATATGTGTTAAGTTTAAAAGTTTAAAATAAAAAATTAGAACAATCACAGTCTTTTATACCTCAAGTTTAAGCTTATGTACACTCTAGAAAGTATCAATTAAACAAAAATTTTGTATTTTAAAACTTTATTTAAATATATTTTAGACACAATACTTTAAAATAAAATATATAAATACTCAACATTAAATACTAAGGGAATACAGTATTGATAACAAACAAGTTAAAAACAGAAATGAAAAAAGGAACAAACAGAATTATCATATTTATTTTCAATGGGTACTCTAATCTGATAGTAAAAAACCTATTGTCAACACTAAAAGAACAATAATGTATACTATTATACTTCTAATGCCTGAGTATTAGATACATATAATTCTTTGTAAAATGTAAAGCTATACATAAAGTGAAGTAGGAGCTGAAAGTATTTTCCTAAAGACTAATAAAAATAATTGTATAAACCCACATTTAACAAAATACCTAATTTATCAATAAATTAAAACTAAATAGTTGAAATTTACTAATATTTTGAACAGCAATATATGACCTCTTTCTTACACAATTAATTGGAAATAAAATAAAATATGTGTTTCTATTTTGCTAATGAAAAAGTATTTAAGATTTAAAACTAAAATGTATTTGAATCTTTCCTAACAAATTTTAAGATTTATTTTTTTAGTTTTTCATTTTGATTTTATTTATGTAAAGGAGATAAGCATCTCCTTTATCAGAAAAAAATCAAAAGAAAATTATATAATATTTTTACTTTAGTAGTTTGTTTCTTTATTCCTTTAAAAAGTATCATTTGTACAATCAATAATTTTTTTGAAAAAAATTGCCTTTTAAAAATATATTTAAATTTATTGTAAGTGATTAATTTAAAAATTAATGGATTAAAAAACAGAGTGAAATATGGAGTTAAAATACAAAAGAAATTCAATGTTTTGTTTCAAGCACCCAACAAAGCCAATACATGGCTTAAGGTTAAATCACTGATTAGTATAAGTGATTTAAGTAAGTGGGAATGAATGATAAATTTTTATGGTCATCAGAAATTTGATTTTGGTTAAAATAATTACTTTAACATTATTCTATTGTCTTTAGCAAATTACTGGACTTCAGTAAAATGTATATGAGTAAGAAAAAGCGCATAAATTGAATATTCCTTATAAAACGAGGAATCAACACATACATGTGTCAAATACGTACTCACTGAGGGAACTTTATAAAAAAAAAAAACAGAATTATAAATATTCTGAACATAAAGCCGATGAGTTGCAACATTCTAATTTAATTATTAAAATCACTTTCATTAGTTTTTCACATAGAAATTTACATGGAAAATAACAATGATTTGGCAGTCACTTGCAATAAAACTAGAGTAACTAAATTAAAGCAAATTGTCTATTGTAGTAAGCATCGGTGAGTAGAAAAGTTGAAGCGATATGTATAAAGCTCACTGCCTGGGGTCACACCCATCCCTTGACAGTGACAGTCAACTCTTCTCATGAAGGGTGTACCACGGTCTGGAGGGTGGCTGCCCTGCCGAGGTTACGGCTTTTCTTATTGCCACCAAATGTGAACCAAGTCCCGACTCGGCGACCTAGCGAGTGAGTCGAGCCGTGAACAGACGTGCTGCTCATCCCATTAGTTCTAGAGGTAGGAGGTGCTCGGGACGCATCTGTTGTTACATCACTGTTGCCTCTTTTGTAAGTTTTGTCTGAAAATCACAATATCAGATTGTAATAATTTCCAGTTCAACCAAACTATACTATTCCAATCAATTAGTTATGGTAAGGTACTACTCTGATAGACTGACTAACAATAAATATGATAATAACTTAGCTAACCAAAAATCTTTTTGCCCTATAATAATAATAATACATATAATACATACAATACTATCAATAATAAATCTTGCACAATAGCATTGCAGATGTAGATTCCATTGGCTCAAATAGTAATTTCCCTGACTTTGATTAACTTTTTTTAAAGTTGTTTCAAAGGGTATTTATTCAATTTAAAACAAGCGATATTAAATTAATGCCCAATAAAATATGCATAATAGATTAGATGGATGTTTTTTTTATTGCTTTTCATCTCACTTAAATTTGTTCAGCATGATGAAATTCCCACTCCAAAAAGAAAGAAGTTTTTAAAAGATGTTATAAGTATTTGTGAAATAAATCATACTCCTTTATTGACACAAAATTATATAATAATCTATTTTTGTCAACTAAAAAGGCCAAATTAATTCAAATAGCCTACAAATTGTAGTTAATCGAAATAGACAGTAAACAAGTCTCTCCCTCCCAATCTAGAGGATAGTAGCTTATTAAAGTTCCTTTGGTCTTAGTTTTGTTTCACTCATGCTTCCCTGTACAGTACAGACAGACATACATAGAAGTAATTATATGCAGTCAGACATTGAGTAAGGTAAATATTTATCTTGCAGAAAGAGTAATTTATCAACAGCAAAAACATAACAAATCACCAAATTCATCAACTGTTCAGATTCTTATCCCTACAATGCTGCTAACCAACTCATGAGCCAACTCAGGAGAGAAAAATGCGTCTTGTTCTCTTGTGCCAGCAAGTCAACTGGGGTAACTTCTCTCCAAAGGTGAACTTAAAAACCTGCCACCAATGGGATATTATGATATCACCACTCCCTCCAACCAGTGATAACTGCTGTATTACTTTCCCTCACGCTAACAAATTTGATAATGTAATAGTAAATAAGAAGATATATGTCATCAAAGGCTAACCATTACCTGAAACGGTTCTGAAGAAAATGGCTAAAGAAACAGGAATGGTAAATACCTATATTATAGATAAGTATTATGTGAATCGATTAAAGTCTAACGATAACAAAAATACCCAATTTCAACAAATGAGATCATTACTAGAAGATTCAAATGGATTACAACTCTAAGTAAAACATTTAACATGGTAAAGCTATGTACAAATCACCTAAACAGAACTGCTACTACCTCACAAAATCTCTGCCTAACGTTTCTTAAATAGATGTGTGATTTATTCTCTTTAAAGTTAAAGTTACCACTAATTTCTCTAGTAAACTGCTGCTGCTGTTTATGCAATATTAAAAAAACTGTTACATATATTTGGCAATGAAAAGGCTGCCACCTCAGTTACTGTGTGGTACGCACTTGTGGTGTGAAAGGCCCCGTGGCCCTACAGTGCTAGCATGAAAGTCAGATACTTGTGCAAATTTATCACATCTGACCAGATTCGACTTAATGATGCTCGACTGATTGGAAGTCACGAATTGTGTTACGAATAAAAGGGAATGTTTAGGTGCACAGTCATCCAAGTAAGCAGCTAAGAAAATGGGGATGATTATGGATGGTCCTGTTAGTAATGGACTTCAAAATATTCTGAACAGCTGTACAATAGGTTGAAATGGAAGAGGATAACATCCAGTGGAACTTTGATAAAGAGTTGTCATCTTCAGCAGGAGGAGCTCATAGGTAGGTTAAAGCAATTTTAAAATGTAACAGACCTTTAGTAGTCTCTCAAGCTCAATACCTTAAAGGCTCGAGGGCCTGCACAGAATAGATTACAGATATGAAGTAACTAATGTTCATGCATTAATGTCTGACTTACTTCTCGGTTTGCTGGGTGGCCTGCGATAACAACGTGCCGCAGCCATCCGAGCTAGATGACGTGCTGCAGGAGCGAACTCCAGCCCGTCTCTGAGGTCCTGTGCTACCAGCCGTCGCTCCTCAGCAAACCCTTCCAGCCAGCGCGTTTTGTCCTGTGCACTCCGACAGCAGAACAACAGCCATTTGTCACGTACACAGCTGTAAACCTTGATACCGTGTCGCACTGTTACGCCGAGCGCTGGTTCTGCAAATGACATGAGTGAGTGAGCAACTGCTCAAATATGCTGTTGACAACAAACAACTAGTTCTTATTATAGCTGGTAGGGATTAAGAAAGCACCTTTTCCATCTGGAAGATTGATCACCTCGCTCTTGTCCAGGTGTATTCTTCCTTTGTACACAAATGTGTTCCTTTTCAGTATGTCCTGCAACAAGCACTACTGGTTAATACTGGATGTACAAATTTGATTTAAAACTAAGACTTGAGTTGAAGAAAAATATTGGAATAAATCAATCTGTTAACATAGTTACCATACAAATTTAGGCACTTATCATAGCAGTGGACTAGTTTTGAAATCCCAAGCATTACAAAATTCTGCCGCCTACGGCTTCAACCAGGTAGTAACACCCTCCTGCAGTTCCTCGTCATTATCAAAGCGCTGTGTCACAAGCCAGGTTTTCATTGCTGGAAAAAAGTGGTAGCTGCTGGGTGTAAGGTCCAGACTGTAAGACAGAGATGTGGAAACACCTCCCATTTAAAAGCATCTAGGCGAGTCCAATTTACCGTGTGTGGTCGGGCATTGTCACGTAAAAACCAAAATTTTCGAACTTAATTTTCCCCTGCGCTTGTTTTGTTTTACTCTTCTTAACTTTTACAAGGTTTCACAATACTTAGTATAATTTATAGTTGTCTCACGTTCTAAGAAATCGACAAGAAGTACTACTTTCCTGTCCCAAAATACAGTTGCCATAATCTTTCGTGCCAAAAATGTTTGCATGCATTTCCTTGGTTTTTTGGGGGAGTGTGTGTGCCCCCACTCCTTATACTGTAATTTGGTTTTGCAATTCACGTGTTTTACCCAAGTCTCCTCTCCTGTAATGATTTGAAGAGCAGCGATTCACCATATTTTTTGTAAGTGCCCCAAAATATGAATAAAGCAGCAATACACAGATTTTTATGGGTTACTGTTAAGATTTTTTGTAGCTATCTTGCACAAAATTTATGATAGCTTAACTTCTGCGTAACAATTTTGCGCAACAAACTCCTTGAAATTTTAGGGAAACTAAGTGAGAGTTCTGTTATTGTAAATTAGCGGTCTTCTTTAATCTTCTCATCAATTTTAGAGATAATTTTATCGGTCACAATGCTTGGCCGTTCACTTCGCTTGTCATCATGCACATTAGTTCGGCTATTTTTAAACCTAATGCACCACTAATGCACTCCACCTTCAGTAATCACATAATTCCCATAAACTTCACATAGTTGGCCATAGATCTCAATTGGTTTATTAGGCTTAGTCAACATATTACTGACCGCACTTCACAATTCACGGAATTTTAAGTTGTGTCACACATTTTAAGCTGCTATTAAAATATAAAATAATAAGGAGCGACAGTAACCTCTCACTAGTATGGCTGGATACCCACTGAATGGAGAAACACCTTGACATCAAAATTGCTGCGATAGTCCTGTAGTGGCTACAGAGCAAAAAGTCTACTTTATTCTATTTTTACTTTTTTTTAATATGGAAATTCCTCATATTAAAGTTTCACTGTAATTGTTTAAACACAACAATTCATATGCTCCACTTAAAAATTTATTTTTGAAGTAATTCAATAACAAAATTTAGTCTCACCTTTTTACAGTAAACCAACTGGTGATCAAACAAGAACAGTACAATATTGTTGGTCCACATGCCCGAGGTCACCCGTATTGCTTCACCTTGGTGGATGAGCTGGGAACTGGTTTCAATTAAGTCCTCTCCCTGAAAAAAATCAGAATTAACAATTAATACCCATTTCAATATTGAATAGTAACCCTTCTTTGACTGACAGCACAGTTAATTCAAATATAAATTTGAGGTACATTTTGTTGAAATTGGCTGCTTCTAAAACATCATGCGTTACGCATCACATTCTTCTTACAGTGGAACTAGTACAGGGAAAAAGCGCTAGTGCAGTTTAGAATAAATTTATGTGCTATTTCTTAGTACATCTTCTATTTTTATCACAGCATATTTACAGCCTTTATGTCAAGGTATTCATGATGTGGTAACTATAGTTTACATAAATAAAGTTATTGTAATGGATACATTGGGGAACCTGCAATATCAACATTGCTGATCAGTGGTGGTGTATCCATTACAAAAAATAAGCGGTCACCTAGGATGGCAACTTGGGGGGTGTCAAAAATGGGGAAAAGTGTCAAAATTTGTAAAATTACTGTTCTTTTACTGAGTAAAAAAGTTAGATCTAATGAGCTAGTTTTAATTTGAAAATCGACTTTAATCATGATCAAACATTACTTTAAGTACTTGTAATTCCTTGGTAACTGATGTTATGTTAGCGTAAACACTGGCATTGGCTTTTACGTGTATCTGTTGCTAGTGGTAATCGCAGACCAAGATTATGGTCTTTCAACCTCAGAAGAGCTAGAGAAATATTTACCTCCCAACCATCGACTCTCTGCTGCCAAGTGGCTAGTTTTTCAAGACTTTCCATTCTCCGCTTCCTCTCGTTGATGAGCACAGCCACAGCCCGCATGGCATCCAGTGCCTCCGTGATCTTAGCATGGTCGGGGTGGTCAGTCTGGAACAAATAATATGGGGTTTTGTTATTTTTACATCAGATATGTTTAAAGCTTTTCTTTGAACAGGCTTGTTCAAAATCCTTGGTATGAGATGAATGATGTAGAATGTAAGGGGATACCTTGTGTTGTTATATGGTCCTTAGAAAGGCTCATTACGTAACCCTCATTTTGTTAAAAATCTACCTAGTGAACATGGGTTCACTCTTGTATTCATTATATTGTAAACTTATCAACACGATTGAAGAACTTTAAAAAATTTTAGAATATAAGCTATCATGAGCTAATTTTTGTTGTTTATTGTCATTCATTCTATGATATCATTGGCCATTTAAAATCAACTTGGTTTTTATAACACCAATTGGCATAGTTGCTGTTAGTGTTGTAATTAATTTTTGAATCGTGTTAAAGTTTCTGTTAATTAAACCCATATGTTTGTATTTATATTTTTGACAATGACAATTAATTATCGGACATATACTAAACGTCTATTTATTTTAGTGTGCCTTATCACAGTGTTACTTGTAACTTAAGTATGGTTGTACATTATGCAATAGATGTTGAGTTTCTAGAACTACATAACATTTACTATTTCATGACTATCTCAGATTTTTATTTTCTCAAAATGAGTCTATTTTCAAAAAGCATAGATCCCCTCCCATTTTTAGTCTTTCCCAACAACATTATATAGAAAGTGAATCATAAGTATGGATTGATACCTGAAATTAACTTATTAGTGCAGCCAAAAAATCTAAATTCAGTATACATTTATACTGCACATTTTGCTCCTACCACAATTTACCTCTGTCAAGTCAAAATGTCTTTATTTATATTGCAAATGAGTACAAATAATTTTCCCCATTTTGGGGGCACATTAAATATTTTTGATTTAAACCTCCCACACCTATTTTAAAGATCCATATGAAAAAATAAACAGTTAAACTTAGAGGTCACTATCTTATTCCAGTACAAAACAGAAAGTGATTAAAATTTAAAATATCTAAACATAAAAAAGTTTAAACAAAGTATTGGCATAAAACTAGTTTCAATATATATTTTTTAAATAAACAGAATAATAAATACAACCAGAACTGTTCCTTGTATTACGACTATAGTTTTTTTAAATAAGTTCTCGAGAGAAAGTATATAGGATGGGATGGGAAGAATCCACATGTACTCCATTTACAGGCAAAAGAATTTTCTGGCCCATGCTAAACAAGAGGTTGGAGAGAACTTATTGATGACCTAACTCAACAATAGCATAAAACACTGAGGAATGCCGTTTAGCCACAAACCTTGACCTAGAGAAAGGAAACACACCTCTTAATTCCTACGATAGACCCTCCACAGTGATCATGGTCCTTAAGTATTTTCTTGATTTCATCCATTATACTGACCGTCATTAAAAAAAGGAGTCTAGCTTCTCCATTTAAAAAAATGATTTACCATGCCATATTGGGGAGAATTGGTTCCTACTTACTGGGATCAGTGTCTGAACATACCATTCAGAATAGTATATTGATCAGCTCAAGCTCATCTCAATGTTTTCAAAACCTGACTTCCAAAATTAAAATTAATTGACATTCACAATATATACAGCCAATTCTAAGTGCTATTAAGTGTAATTCTACACTGCCAACACTGTATAATTATTAATTCTGCCTACTACAGGATGTCAAAATTATATTAAAAATTTTTCACCTTCTGAATATGCAAATGCTGCATTGATAACATGTTTCACCGGCACAGCAAAATCACATTAACGAGTCATCATACAACTCAACATTGAAACACATAACATGAACAAACAAACAATGAAACGTAATTATGTGTTTAATTTTTATTTTATTTGTTTGCTTGTTGGGGTTTTGTATATAAATTTTAAATTTGGAAAATCCCATTGATTTATTGTAAAATTCCATTGTATTAATTCCAATGTTTTAATTCAAATTTTATCTGAACAAAATTATGTTATCTGTTGTTTTATTTAAATGAACTTGCACCATTCATTTCCTTTGCAAGCCTAGCTAAATGAACCTTGAGCTAAGTATAAGAGAGCAAGAACTGTCCGGTCAGTCTCGAGAACATACCTTTGTGTACTTCAACAGTTCTGCCAACTGAAGGGGATACTTGCATATCCTCTGGACAGGGGTGAGCAGGTAACCATCCAGTGGGATTTCTATCAGCCCCCTCATCAGACGACAGGCCTCAAAGAACTTGCTGTAACTGTTGTGCTGGTACAGTTCCTGCAGAGTGGCTATTGCCATCGGATGGCTGTTGCAATATTCTGAGTACATGCGAAACCCAGCTTGCTGCAACACACAAAACATATAAAATTAATATTCAGGGAAAAAAATAATTTTTACTTGGTTATAAAGTGAATATAAACATATTTTTTAGACAGATTGAGTATGCGTCAGTAAATGACACACGCTTAGAGCCAGACAATGAAAAGACTCCCATTGTAGACCCGTTTACTTAAATATCTGACATTTATGGGTTAGTAACATGCCAATCTTAAGAAATAATTTGAATTGTAGTCCACATGAGCCACTTCAATTTTTGCTGTATATTCAGTGTGGGTTCTACTGGCAAGCATATTCAGGTCCGTAGTCAGACCGGATTTTTGGACAGTGTTACTGGGATCCATGCCCTCCACACTTGTACGGGTGTGGGTAGTAGTACATGACAGAACCCGCCAAAGCTGAGTATGGCCATGGGTATATTTTATCTAGAAGTGAGGCCTGCTGTGGTTTCTCAGTAAATAATAAAGTAAAACTCAATGAACTTACATGTCTTAAAAACGTATCTCCAAGACAACTCCTATGAGGTGCTTCAGAGTCTACGTGCCTCTCCAGATCTTCCAGGAATTCTTCTTGGAACAACAACAGCTGTTCCAGGTTCCCGAAAATCGATCCTATCTGGTCATCACTGAACATGTCTGACCTCTTTCTACACTCAGTCAGGTACCCCTGCAATTTGAAATATTGGTAGAATTATCAGCTTTATTCAGAGCACTGAATAACATGACAACTACTGATATATTTTATATAAACGTTCACTCAAAAAAGGTCTAAAGAAGTAGCCAGTTTTAAAATGATCTATAGTAATGTTTTGGATACTTAAATGAAAGTTTCCTTATCATTTTAAAGTGGAGTGTAATCATCACTCACACACTGTTAGTACTTTGAACAAAAACAGACACTTACTTATTATAATTTGAACATTTACAGATCCGCACAGTTAGTAAGATCAAACTTACATGAGTCTTTACTGGAATATTCTAAAAATTTCAGGCTTCCTAATCGCAATGATGAATGATTGTATGCCTTACCACATCTACTGAACCTGGATATACTATACTGTATATATTACAAATCTATAGCAGCACTCAGAACATCTCTAACATTCAAAAAAGCTATCATCTTATCTTATAACTATGAAATTACAAATTAAATGGAATATACTTTATCAGGCACAATTTAAAACATCTTCCAAATTATTTTCTTTTATGATATTACAATTGGAAATATGGCATAACAGTAATTTTTACAAATAAAAATAAAGTTTTTGCAGCTTTAAATTACGTCTGAATACAATCTTTCTTCCTTATTCAGTTTTAATAACTATGTTTAAAAATGTTAATAATTATAATTAAAAAGTTTGAAATATTTAGAACACAGTGCATTTTATTTTGCAACATATGAGACATGTTACCAAGATGAGAAAATATACTGCAGAGTTCAAGAAACTTTGAAATATAGCTGTTGCTTTATAAAAAGGATTTAAATTGATTAAAGAAATTAATTTCCTCTCAATAAGTTGCATGGACACTATACAGAACATGAATTTTACTCTGGTCAAAAAATTATAGTGTTAGTACCTCTTTAACGTCCCGAAGCACCTTGACAAAATCACGCTCAGTGTTGACCAGCTCTCGCACAACTCTGGAGCGGACCTGATCGTTGGAAAGGAGAGAGATGCTGGTCCTCCTCCTCAGCTGTTTACTACCACCTGACGCTATCGCTGCCAGGCAGTCTTCCACAGTATCCTCCTGGCTCACCCGTAACTGAACAAGTAAGAAAAAAACATTTCAGTGTACCGCAAATGATTAGAAGTGCTGTTTCTAAAAATATTTTATTAAAGAACATTCCATTAAACTTTAACAGTTGTTGATTAGGAAGTATCTATTTACACAACGTTATCCGAACAATTTTTAACTTCCAGCTGAAAAATTTGACTACAGTAAAAATATGTCAAATAAGTGCTCTGTAAGCACAGATGATGATGCAAGCACCATACTTTGGAAATTTATTGGTTTGCTGGTTTCAGCAATCATACCTTTCCTGTTATACTATTCCCATCTGCCTGGGATAGTGACAACACGCACAGTTGGGTGTGATTTTTCTATCAAGCAACTGTGCAAAGTCCTACTTTAGAGGCTTGTCTATAAGATTATATTGATCCTCATAATTCACTACAATACAAGTGTCTCTTCAGGGGCCACTTGAATTGACAAAGTGACTCATTGTTTCTGCCACGTGACTTTTGTACATTAAGCTACCACTGAGTCAGTCTTGAGTGGCCAGCCTATTGGTGACTAACTGACATTTTTTATTGGTATTTAATAAAAGGTTGATGAACAGTTGGCAAAATTTTGAAACTAGTTAGGTAAATAGGAGGAAATTGTGAAAATACAGTATACATTACTTTTCCACTTATCATCCTGACACAGGCACAGTTAAAATTTGCCGATTGTGGCTGTGTTCTCTTTAACTACTTGAGAGCTTCATTGTGTATTGTAAAGCCCTTTCAAATCTGCCACGCTTATCAACATGCCTATTTAAATGAAAACAAATGGGCATTTATAAGAAGATGGGCCGCACTTCAATTAGTTCCAGACAGTTCTTTGTTTAAAGTTTGTTATTGACAATGGATGATTTGAAAGAATAATTGGGTTTCAGACATTTGCCGTCATTATATGTTACAGGTTTTTTGACACTTGATGACTGAACCTCAAAACGTATTGTAAACCGTATTGTGGCGTATGTCTAAAATCCTATCAGTCCATACAATTGAACAAAATTAAAATTAATACGTGTTCAAACTCCCAATGATGGTCATCATGACAACTGACATTATAATACATTAATTCCATTTGGTACTGGAAGAAGTGTTTCATGATACAACAATTAATACAAAGATGGTTGGATGGATCCAAGCAAAGCCACAGATATGCCACCACTATTACTGATTTAACCTATCATCGTTTAGTATCATCTCCTGAAGAAACAGACAGCAATTATTAGACATAGTGGATACCATTACGATTTCAGTCTAGGAGGCAAGACACCTAATTTTACATATAACCAATTAATAAATTTTGCCTAAGAAAGAAATTTTTGATCAGTCTTTCTAATTTGGATGTTGTTCACATTGTCATATTTTTCTAACGTGACTCTTAAATACAATTATTAGGTATATAAATCATATTTACAACAGCAAACAAGATAAAAAGACTAATAGATTGTGAAATAGCTAGAACACAAATATGAACACTCACTCGGACAAAGGCCGAAGGGAACCAACCCGCCTGGTCACCACGAGCTCCCCACCACCAGTCTCTGTCCAGGGTGTCCAGCACTTCTATCACTTCTCCAGCCCGGAATGCCAGTTCCTCTGGTTCCATGGCCACATGATCCCATACGGCTTCCGCCAGGATCACCACCTCCTCATCCATTGCCTGTAGAACATAAACTTCTGTTATATATTGGGTACTAAATTTTATAAACATAGCTTTCTGAGCAGGCACTTTATATCAAAAAGTAACAAATGTAAATACAACACAATATTTAAAAGGTTTCTATAATGTAAAAAACCTACTATCTGGTACAGATAATTTAAAGTCAAAGAGTAAAATTTAATAAAGATTATTCTTTGACTGTTTCCTGTATTATTTTTAGACTACAGTAGAGTCCCGTTAATCCGACCTAATTGGGACCGAGCCCTATTCGGATTATGTGATTGTTCGGATTAGCCAGAATTACAGAAAAAAAAACGGGTTTCAACTTGAGATGGGTCTATTTTGTTATAGAATTATCAACATTGTTTATTAAAACATGTTTTCTGGCTGTTGCATTGTATTTCTTGACAAATAAACGTGTTTGCGAATACTAAGCACATTTACCGTATTTAGTGTGAGAGTTCTATTGTTAAGCAATGTGAGCGTACTGGATATTGTACGGGTCCACGCGTTCAATAGTTGTACGAAACTACGCGTCATCCAATAGACTCTCTTTAATGCGACAGAAGACAATAACTGAATTTATGTCTTTTAACAATTAATATTGTACTCAATAATAATATCAGTACTGTACGTCCAATTTTTGTTAGATTTCACTTCTTAATACAGTAATTTAACTCATACTTAACCTATAAGTTTCAATTTGGTACTGTATTTAACTTCATTATTTATGTACTGTACCGTACACAATTTGTCTTAATAAAATACTGAATGACTATTTAATTAAAGTTTTCTTTGTTTATGTACGAAATGATGCACCCATTTTCATTTTTTATGTAATTAGTTCCTATAACTGTTCATTATCGTTATAAATAATTCCTCCTGGACCTGTTCGGATTAACCGACGTTCGGATTACACGTGTTCGGATTAGCGGGACTCCACTGTACTTAATTTTTTATTGATACGAAAATAACTAAAAATATTAAACAAAAAGTATAAAAGGATAGGATAAGATGTAGCATATGGCATATCAAAGATAAAAATTATAAAAAAAGGCTGCTGCAGAATGACAAAAAGTCTTAACACTTTCAATATATAAAAATGTATACTTGATGATTATAATACTTGGTGGTATGGAAATAAAGCATACAAACTTAAAAAAAATAATGATGTCAAGATGATATTTTAGCAACAAAACACTATGTGGCTAATCCACACAATTAAAATATTTCAAGCCATGATAATCAAATTCATAATTGAATGTAACAAAAGTTATTATAGTTTGTTCATCTAATAGATTTTCGAACAACTAGGTGGACTATTAGTGTTATGAAACTACACTGTCTCATGAGTGCATTTCAGGCTTGTAAGTCGATGCCAATGAATATTAAGTACTGCAGTGTAACTATATATTGGGTGGGTGAGTTTTGTATGCCATCCCACTGTATTCTACATTCCTTCATTTGTCTATACCAAACCAAACAATCAATAATTGTTTGATAGTTAAAACTTTATTATGATATAATTACAATTTTTAGCTGTCATTTATCAAATTTGGAACTAATATTTTTTTACAAATATACATTAATATGCTGTTGCAATTAGTTACTTTTTATGCCAAAAATATTACAGACTTAAGTATTTATTATTTCTTATCAAGTTATATGGACAAGATGTTGTTGAGTGTTTAATAGTGGACAGATAACATGGTGGAACTTATACTTGAGACCTGCTTATATAATTCCACAGCCGGCGCTCAAGAGTCACTCAAGCATGGATTTTCCGTCTATTCATCGATTTTCACTAGTAACAGCCGAGGACCGTTTGGTTCATAACATAACAAAATATGTTAGTTAGTTTTAAAATAATAACCTGGGAGCTATGACACCGTAGATATTTTGGGGCTATTCTTTGCCAACCGTTGTCATTGTACATTGTCAGATCGTCCATAGCAACAAAGACGAAGCATTATTCACATGAAACTATGGAGGATAGTGAGTTCTAACCTATTTTAGAATTAGATTCGGACTTTGATGTGATTTTAGATTCGAATGAAAATCCTGAGTCCACTATTGACGGATGACATTGAAAGTAATTATTTATCTTGGTTTAGTTTAGTTTCCATATACTATATATAAATATATCATTCTAAATAACACATTAAAAAATTAGGCAACTAACCTCATTACTTGCATTGAATCCGTCCATTGAAATATATTTCATTATAGTTTTCCATTTACTCCTGTGTTCATTCGGTTCACCAGCAGAAGTGTACGATGACTTTCTTAGGGTGGAAGTGCTCTCAGATGGTTGGCTAGTTAAATCCCAATTGGACTGGGATTGTACGGCATCCATCTCAAAAGATACCTCTCTTTTAATATTCATTCCACTTTTTGCCAATTTTTGGACATCCTCCTGAATTTTACTCACTACACTTTCCAACTCACTTGTTTTCATCAGCAATTCATCCTCCTTTGAATGGAATGTGTTGTGTTCGTTTTTGATTGTCGAAACAGAATTTTCTACTGCAACCACTTTAGAGCCTATCTTTTCAACTGACATACAAACATACTTCAGGTCCAATCTCAAGGTGTCCATGTGGCGTAATACTTCCTTCTTGAAATCATCAAACACGATAAAATAGTCTTCTTCATCAGATGATAAACTTCTGCTTAGTGAATTTCTTTGCATTTTCTCAAAAAGATAACACTAACCGCACTTGCGACTTTTCCATGAATGATGCACAGTGTAAAAATAAACTTTCACAACAGAAATAAACTAGTAGCTAATTCACTTGCCTCACAGTCACTATCAAAGGCCAAAGAAAACAATTTGTTTCATTTACTGATAAGGCGGCTTGCCCAATTTTTATCTTATCAACATTCTTCAGTTCATTTCTTCAAATAGATTACCTATTCTGGTATTGTCTGCTACTTATCAGTGGAGACACACCTTATCAGTGGTAACAGATACACTAAGAGGAGTTTGACCATGCTGTACAACTTACCTGCTCAAAAGATTTCTTCCTATCAGTGAGGGAAGCGATGGATGATTCAGAATCAGACAGCAATTCATCATCATCTGATGTCACACCCCGTTCATCCTCACTCAATATATTGCTGCGTCCACTACCTTTAAATAAATAACATGAGATTGTTACTAATATATTTACTGGTTCCATATTGCTGTATCTTGTGAACTTAACACACATTAACCCTTTGCACGCCAGCCTATTTTCCAAAAGTAATACCCAGAAACGCCAAGGGCATTTTCAGCAGTTTTGCGAGCTTTCACAAAACGTATCATAACTTTTTTATTTTTTAACAGATATTGATGATTTCTTTACCATTATTTTGCTTATGAAATGCCCTTGTTCAGTTGGTAAATTGTAGTTGCATAAATGTAATTTCAACTTATAAAAAAATAAAAATTAAAAAAAAAACAATTAAAATTTTCAAAAAAATCTTTTTTTAGCACAAATAAGTGGTTTAAAAAAATGTATGCTGATTTCCTGTTATATCCTAGTAAACTATATCTACCCCTTAACCTAATTACAAAATTTCAAAAGCCTAGCTTATATAGAAGTCCAGTTGTGATTTTTTCACTAAATGTGACACGGGCACAGTTTTTGTAAGTTGCATGGACGTTGTATGTAATGTTAAACTATATTCACAAATCAATATTTGACACTATACTAAAATAAATCGGTACTTTGGGATTATACCGACCACACCAGTATGAAGAAACACAAAAATATAAATTTATAGAAACAAACATGATAGAATGAAAAAACAACTCTTTAATAAAATTACAAACTTATAACGATTATCAATTGTTAATGGGGTCAGATTCCGTTATATGCCCCCAACGCTTAAACTTTTTTCAATGAACTTAGAACGTTATAAAAAGATGTAGTTGAGTAACAGAACTAAAATTCCATCAATCAACAAGCATTTCCAGGTATTGTGATCGGTATTGTTGTCGCTGTTATCTTATCTTTCTCGAGAATCCCGATTATGGCAGGCCGAGCGGCATCACATGATTATTTAAGTTTTTTGCACAGTACATAATTGCCTTTCCATTACAATTCAATTTATATTTCTGATCAGCCCCTCTAGAATTTGATATTTTACTGATAAGCACTATCTCGAGGGATGTTTTTCTTTCGTTGACATCAGGAGGCACTCGCTTTTTGGGTGGCGGAGTGTGATCAAGAATAAAAACAGTTTTGTGTGTTTTTTCAATAAAGAGTTTAGTTTTTGTTTGGTAATGTTTGTTTTTTTTTATTTGGAGAAATGTAGGGGTAAAACATGGAAGTACAACAAAGCGACGCACCAGCTGAACGGGCGGCGAGACTCTGCAATCACGTTATCTACTAGACCGCTCGACTTTGACCTCTCTCTGAGGATGGGGAGGGGTTTGCGATAAGACAATTCCTGTTTTATATTGACGAAATATTGTTCTACCCTAATCTAATAATCAGTAGAAGCTAAATGTCAAATAACGATTCATGTCTGGGTGTGGTCGGTATAATCCAAAAGTACCAATACATCTAATAAAAATTCCCTAACAACAAAAGTAATGAGAGAAATACAAACGTAAACAACGCACAGCAACACGAACGTAATCTCACTCTCGACCAAACAATCCAACAGCTGCGAAGCTCAAATACGACCAAACAAACAGTCCATAGAGGAATAAACTACTTTGTGGTTTCAAAGCAACTAATCGACTATCGATTAGTCAAAATTTCGCGGCAATCAGATGAACTATAAGAAAATTACAGGCAAAAAACGTGACGTACCTATATTACGGCTGTTGGCGATTTTCAGTTGAGTAGCCGATGGCCGTAATATAGGTACGTTGGCGTGCAAAGGGTTAATAAAAAGTATTTAGTATTAAAGTAAATGAAGAAATTACAGAAAATGAATTAATATTTAATTATTTTTGATTTAGCAATATACATTGTTTTAATTTTATCTGAAACATGAGAAAATTTATCCACATCATACTTGTAAAGACCTTTATGTTTTTTCTAACATAATGAATTTTATAGTTATTAAAATGTATAATAGCATAAGCTAAAAACATTATTTCAAAGTCACTGATCATAAAATACATTAAATTTAATTTATGCAATTGGGTTCAAATGAGACTGACAGAAACACAAACCTGAAGGTTTTCTCCTCATCAACGGTGAAAGCTCATTAATACCTATTGGCTGACTGACAGAGCGTCGCAGTTGGTGTGGTCTCCCACAGTACCTCTTGTAACTGCAATCAAACAGTAAATTATTGTTTGTCAGAAGCAACTACTTTCTCTGGTGGGATGTGGAATAACTATTGGAGAAACTATTACACACTAAAATATCTCCCCATTGCATGCACCCCAGATTGATATGCTCAGATACAGAGGCCCAGGCCCGTGCAACACACTGTGGTTATACTTGACAATGCTCGTAAATCATATAGTCTGCACCAGTAATTTCTGAGCAGAACTAGTGATCCATACAACGTCTGTGTCTAACAGCACTTTACTTATGTTATAAGTATAGATAGAACAACATGACATTTAATTTTGTAAATATAAATATAAATAGCAGTAATAAAAATAAATTACAGGAAGCCAGACAAGTTTGAGCCAGGTCATTTTTCCAAGGTCTATCCAAGTAGTTAATGCCCTTGAAAGCAACCAGATTAACAATAACTGACATTTTGTGCTAGATTAGGTTGTGCTACATAGGTATGAACCAATTACTGAAGAGCCGTCACTACCCTCATGGCTAGAATAACATATGGGTTGTAACTGCCATATATTGCTATAAGCGTATATTCATGAGACATAAGTGAAGTGTATGGCATTAATGCGATGACTGACAGCAAAATGTGGAAGTGGGTGAGAGCTTTCAAAGATGGATGGGAAAATGTCCATGATGAACCGCAATCTGGCCGGCCAACAGTGATCATGGTCAATGTCGTTCATGAAAAGATTCATGAAGATCGGTGATTTACAATTTCATCATTAGCATTGGAATTTCCGACTGTAAGTAAAACGACATTATACAAAATTGTCTCTGAACATTTTAAATTTCACAAATTGTGCTTACACTGAGTTCCCACTCTGCTCACTGAGGAACACAAAACACTTTTAGAGAACAGAGTCAGAGGTGACAGAGACATGGTTTTTTCTCATCAGAAATGAAATGTCAGTCATTGAAATGGTGTTACACAATGTTACCGGTTAGTCAAGGCCAAACAATCTTAACACACTAGGTTATGGCGACCATATTTTGGGATAGACATGGTATTTTGGTGCGCCAATAATAAACAAAACACTCACGACTGACTGACATTACCAATCTTGTTGGCTAATACTGCTGGGCAGTCTACAGTGATTACAGTTAAAAAGTAAATGGTTTTTATCATGTTTTATAACAATAGATTTTTATGTCTTCGATAGTCAGGAAGTTTACTTTTTAAAGTAATGCGGTAGCTTACAACGAATGTAAGCAGATACATAGATATTAAGATGGAGTGCTTGGGTTAAGATGTGCTTCTAGCTATTTAATTTCTAATGATGTGTTTTTAGTAGGTTTATATCAATATACCATAAATGATATCATATTGTTAAGTAGGTTGGTCTGATATTACGTAATATCAATTACATGCACAGATACATTGTTACAATTGCATTTTGGTTCACTCTACGTATTCTGTTCCTTATTCAACTTTCATATAAGGTTTAAATGGATAGGATGAAACGATTTACCTATTTTTAATAATCAAAACAGAAACTCATAAATGAATTATTTTTATTTTTACGGTAACAGCAGTTTGAATGACTTTTTAGACCATGTTAAATTTTTTGTTAAGGATTGTAATCCATTTAAAATCTTCTAGTACTGATTTAATTTTGATGAAACTACAACTAATATTTGGTATTTTTTGTTAATGTCAGAGTTTATTCAATATCAAATGTTTGATACTTTTTTGTAATATATTCACCATTAATGTTTTCTTTCATTTAGAGCCAGATAGCATTCTATCCAATCTTTCATGTAGCAATAGATTTTAACCGTTTGACTTTCATAGACTACTACATAATCAAAGCTGGTAGGTTTAGTGGGGAATGATATGGTGGTCAACAGTTGTGAGGAGGGAGAGAGGGAGACAGCACTATAGGAATAGCAGTTTTTTAAAACCGCCTGTCACTACCCTCATGGCTAGAATAACATATGGGTTGTAACTGCCATATATTGCTATAAGCGTATATTCATGAGACATAAGTGAAGTGTATGGCATTAATGCGATGACTGACAGCAAAATGTGGAAGTGGGTGAGAGCTTTCAAAGATGGATGGGGAAAATGTCCATGATGAACCGCAATCTGGCCGGCCAAACAGTGATCATGGTCAATGTCGTTCATGAAAAGATTCATGAAGATCGGTGATTTACAATTTCATCATTAGCATTGGAATTTCCGACTGTAAGTAAAACGACATTATACAAAATTGTCTCTGAACATTTTAAATTTCACAAATTGTGCTTACACTGAGTTCCCACTCTGCTCACTGAGGAACACAAAAAAACACTTTTAGAGAACAGAGTCAGAGGTGACAGAGACATGGTTTTTTCTCATCAGAAATGAAATGTCAGTCATTGAAATGGTGTTACACAATGTTACCCGGTTAGTCAAGGCCAAACAATCTTAACACACTAGGTTATGGCGACCATATTTTGGGATAGACATGGTATTTTGGTGCGCCAATAATAAACAAAACACTCACGGACTGACTGACATTACCAATCTTGTTGGCTAATACTGCAGGGCAGTCTACAGTGATTACAGTTAAAAAGTAAATGGTTTTTTATCAATGTTTTATAACAATAGATTTTTATGTCTTCGATAGTCAGGAAGTTTACTTTTTAAAGTAATGCGGTAGCTTACAACGAATGTAAGCAGATACATAGATATTAAGATGGAGTGCTTGGGTTAAGATGTGCTTCTAGCTATTTAATTTCTAATGATGTGTTTTTAGTAGGTTTATATCAATATACCATAAATGATATCATATTGTTAAGTAGGTTGGTCTGATATTACGTAATATCAATTACATGCACAGATACATTGTTACAATTGCATTTTGGTTCACTCTACGTATTCTGTTCCTTATTCAACTTTCATATAAGGTTTAAATGGATAGGATGAAACGATTTACCTATTTTTAATAATCAAAACAGAAACTCATAAATGAATTATTTTTATTTTTACGGTAACAGCAGTTTGAATGACTTTTTAGACCATGTTAAATTTTTTGTTAAGGATTGTAATCCATTTAAATCTTCTAGTACTGATTTAATTTTGATGAACTACAACTAAAATATTTGGTATTTTTTGTTAATGTCAGAGTTTATTCAATATCAAATGTTTGATACTTTTTTTGTAATATATTCACCATTAATGTTTCTTTCATTTAGAGCCAGATAGCATTCTATCCAATCTTTCATGTAGCAATAGATTTTTACCGTTTGACTTCATAGACTACTACATAATCAAAGCTGGTAGGTTTAGTGGGGAATGATATGGTGGTCAACAGTTGTGAGGAGGGAGAGAGGGAGACAGCACTATAGGAACAGCAGTTTTTTAAAACCGCCTGTCACTACCCTTATATACATATTACCAATAGTGTTTTTGCAATAAACCTGAATGTAGTAAGAGCAAATACCTTTTATGGGGTGTTTCCAATAAGCCCCTTCTCGGGCTGATGGCGGGTTTGCCTTTCATGGGCGAAGGGCTGGAGAACATTCGTCTGTAGCTGCTCCTCACATCCCAGTTGAACAGCCTCTGGCCACCCAAGTCTGAGTGAGTCCGCCGCACATTGTTGTGGGCGCCCCGCCTTGGTACAGCTCTTGCCTGCAGGTCCGCCTGACAACCCACATTCACTCAACACTTATCACTAGTAGTAGTAGTAGTAGTACACTAATGTTAGGAGATCCACAAGTGCTAGTGTTTTACAAAAACTGTTAACAAATTTCAATTAATCATTGCAAGTAAATTTGTTTCGCCGCACTTGTCCCTATAAACATGAATGAATTTATGCATCAGTAGCAGACTAGTAATGACTTGCCATATTAAATCATCTACTTTTTACATTATTATTATTTTAGCATTGTTATTTACAGCACATACAAGCAATATAAGCAACTGATACCGTAAAATGTGAAACTCGTTGCTGTTGAGAAACAGCTGATAAAAATTATAGATCAGTAGCACTATGTAGTAGGCAGTAAATTCTGTATCTATAGAATATTTATAATATGTGTTAAACATTTCTACTATTCTTTAATAATAAAAGAAAGCTGTAAGACATAAAGTAGACTGTTATTACAACTATTAAGAGGTTAAATTAAAAGCAATTGCTTTTTCAACTTGTAATCATTACAATGCCCCATTGGCCTCAGACAAGGCCCAGATAATGTGTGTTTTAACATCTTGTGCATGACAAGATATTTTGTCAGTGATCCATGAGTTAAACAATATTTTTAGATCTGGAGATTTTCATGAATGCAGTTTTTTGTACATTAACATAGTTGAATGGAATATTAATTAATGAATGAATACATGTTCATAAAAAATAAAATTCTATAGAGTGTAATTATAAAAAAAATACTATAATACTATGCTATGGTGTAGGCAGATAATGTTTCTAATATGGAAGCGTCTCTGTAAAGAAAACCAAGAAAGTTTAAACAAAAACATTAATAAAATTCAATATTAATCTTTGGGAATAATATCTATTCATATATTTAAATGTTATTCTAATTCTTAAATGTTATAACAAGCATATGTCTTCTGGTTCACTCAGTGTTAAAACATTGTTTACATTAATTATATACCTGAGATATTATTGGTCGTAAGGGTTATCTTCAAGCAATAAATGTTAAATTGAAACTATGTAGAAACATTGTTGTAGTGTGATATGGTGTAATGAAGCACATGTTAAACCACCATATTTATATTTGCAGTGGAAGCATTTGTATTACGTAAAGAGCTGGAATGACTATATTTATAATTTGGCTAATCTTCATTGCCACATAATAAAATAATAAAAATAGTGACACAGAGGTATGTCCAGACCTGAACATCAATTCAATATTAGTGGATAATTGTTGCTGCTCTTTTTTTTAATAAATAGTAAGAATTAGTTGAGATGTTAACTGTTGATCAGTATTAAATATGAATTAGTACAAACATATTTAATGAGTAAAATTGTTAATAATTTGTGAGTCAAAAACTTGACCTATCTTGGTAATAAGTGTCAATTTTAAAACTTGATACTCACTTTTAATTTGTCTATTAATATCTGGTTAATAACATCAGATGTAGGGCGAGACGGTTTTCCTTCAGAGCTGGATGCCGTTCCTCTCCGCCTTACCTGAGCAACAAATATAAAATATAATTTCTATTCTAAGCCTGTGACAAATACAGTAAAAACTCGTTAACCATCATCATCGGGACCGTGGTTGTGATGGTTGAGCAAGTTGGCGGATAACAGAAATACTGTATTATTCCTCCAAAGCATGACCTCAATCATTTATATTATGGACAGATATAACTCTCACAATAATGTAATATATTTCAGAGCGAATAAAAGCAAACACGATTGTAACAGCAACTAAAACTATTTTCTAAATGATAAAAACATCCCCACTATAGCTACAAATGTTGCCTTTTTCGGAGCAGTAGTGTCTCCATTGCATTGACCTCTTCTAATCTTTCAAACCATTCTATACAATTGGACAGCATTGTTTTGGCCTCTGGTGGCTAATAGTTTGTTTTTTGCCAAGGTTTAAACAATTGTCTTTATCAGCCCCTTATGGCATCAATTTCGTCATCACTCAACATTTGAAACACCCGTCCACTCTCTCATACTCTAACCACTCTGATACTTCTGGTTTCAAATTTGTAAATTATTGCACAAATTGACCATTTTGTCAACAATCACACTCTCAGGTTCCTCAGATTCTTCACCTCCAGGTTGAGGCCAAAGTTTATTCCAGCCATTCTTTAGATTTTACAATGAAAAATCACTTCATCCACTTGCAAAATTGAAAATGGCATCTTTAAGATGCCTCCATTTCTATATTTTCCTTAAGACTTTGTATGATTCTATAAGACCTCTAAAACTGTTTTACACAAGTTGATTCTTCACATTACAGCAAAATTTCTATTTATATACATCAACGTTTATCTATAGCGAAGTTTCATGTTTTCGATCATTCCCTGATCCATGGGCTGTATAAGTGAAGTTGTGTTTGCTGGAAGGAAGAGGCATATTATTTTTCCACCATCACTTTTCATTTCACAAGTGATGGGGCGTTGGGGCATGTCTAATAGCAATAGCGCTTTCTTTCAACTTTTTTCAGCCAAATTTGCTCTAACTTGAGGTACATATTGTTTGTGAAACTAGTCAGAAAAAATCGATTGATCTATCCAAGCACTTTTCTGGAAGTAATATTGTGTGGAAGAGTATACAATATCAAATTCTTGAATGCATCAAGTGTTCTTGATTTTCCAATCACAAATAGGGATAACCTATGATTACTCGTGACATTTGTGCAAACTATAGCAGTAATATTTTTGTACTTTGAAGTCTGAAGCAGCTTTTTCAGAGAGTGATGCTAATGTCTTTTGTGGTATAGTCTGGTGTTGTACATGATTGGTGAAGAAAGCCAAAGATGTTGACTGACACCCACAAAAAGGTTTGACATTTCTTAAATTGATCCTTGAATTTGACATTCGGCCATCTTCAAACTTTTGACACAATTCACACACAACACCATTATTCATAATGTTTTCTTCGTAAGCACAGCGCATTCTCCAATGAATTTATGCTGCTCTATTCCCTTCTGCTTGCAGGAGACAAACAGCACTCATCAATTATATTTGGCGAGACAATCAATAGATGTGGTCATGTATATGCGGCTTCAGTTCAGTGCAAACTGACTACTTGAACTCAACAGTGACAAATGTTGTAGCGGGGAAGATTCACAATTGACAACTGCACACACCGCAGACTTGTCACGTGTCTGGCCATTATGACATGAGATCAGAGGTTGAAAAAAACGACCCTCATACTTTTTTCCCTTCTGATCAATGACCCTTCACTTAAATCTAAAAGATCTCCTGTATTCATTTAATTCTGTTTATCCATAAAACCTTTTGCTTTTGCAAGAACGAATTTCAGGATTCCCATTCTCTGATATCCAATGAATACACAGCGAAATGAAAGCAAGAAGTTATACAGATTTAGGGAATATTTTTGTAAAGAGATAAACACTAAACAGTAAGATAAGAATCCATTAAACTCAAGAATCAGAAGAAAGAAATTCATCAAGACTACGGACAGACTATAAGGTATGTAACTTGAGTTTTTCTGTAGTGCTAATGTTTCATATTCGACTCTGCCTGTTGCCTGTTCACCAACACACTTAGGAGACCAAAATTTCCTTAAAACATCTCAAGGTATGTAATGAGTAACAGCCCTCATTTTCACAACATTTTCTGCCTCATTGTGTCAGGCTTAGAATCCTGTGGGCTTCAACTGAGGCATTACCAGGACCCTTATACAAATGGGGGTTTATATAAGGGAGATCCTAGAAATCTGTGTAAAAGAAGAAGTATACCAAACCACATGTTGTAACAGGCTTTGTTAAGGACATTATGAGGGACATTCCTCATTAGAAATTTAAAGATTAGAGGAGTTGAGAGATCTGAGGTTGGAGAACAAACCTGTTTGTTTGTGAACATCTGATGCATGAATATGTCAGAAAAGGCATTTTATATATCATTTTGCTCAGTATTTTCTCAGATCTGGACTTAAGTAGAAAATAGTTTATCACCATTTGTCTAATGATTTTACATGAATAGAAAAAAAAATATTTGTTACAAAACCACATAACCTACAAAAGAGTTATCTGTGTTCAAAATTTCAAACTACATCTGTCAATAGTAACTTCTGTCAATTAAAAATTTAATTTAATATAGATGAACATATAGTTCAGAGTGTAGGATATAGGACTAAATAGAGAATTGCTTGGGCGAGGAAGTAGGAAGTATTAAGAAAGCTAAGTTGATGGAAAGAATAGTAAAAACTAGAAAAATATATAGAGGAGGAGACTACATGGGAAGTAGATCTAGTAGAATACTGAACTCTGAACTGTACAATGTTGATAATTACTATACATTCTTTATTATTATGTAATTGTATGATAAAAGTCTGTTCTAGATTTATAAGATATTGAAGATACCTGTATTTGAATTATAGTTTAAGCCTATACATTCTTTTACTAACTACAGCAAAGAAATTAAAGGTTCCAAAAATATACTTTATTAAGACTGCATAACTGTTTAATCTTATCATTGCCATGTCACGTAGTAATAGGTTATTACCATTGTCTCTAGATGTCTGTGTAATTAGAAATTGGCAACAGAATAATAGTTACTAGAATGTACTACAGTTACAATGTATTGGTTAAATTTAAAACATATACATATGGAGATAATGCATACAAAACTTGTATGTAATACAAAATGAATAATACGTACCACAGGGGAATTATCCATTTCATCAAGAGGTTCTTCATCTGCCAAGTGATCTGTATCATGGGATTCTGAGCTGTCACCTCCTGCCCGACCAACCATCTAGAAAAAGAAAAAAACCTTATAAAGTATAATACATATACAATGGATTGAAAATGTAAATGAATTTTTGAGGATGAATTTGAAAAAATAAAATCAATCTCTGGCATCACTTGGCGTTTGAATGAATCATTTGACAATAATGAACAGTGAAATAACTGTGTATACTATTATATCACTTGACTTACAAAAATGATAAACCAAAGAAAAGAGCAACTTAACAGTTTCTGTTATTCCTATAATAGTAATTTGAGCACCGCTTGTCACATGACATACATACCATTGCTAGATGAGTTCTTGCCGTACCTTGATCAGTGATTATGGACAAAATTTTTGCAATAACTGCTTCAATTGTTTGTCGGTTAGATTAGCTGGTGGTAGTGGAGGAACTATTCTTTTATTAACCCCCAAAAGTAAAAATCATTACCTCAGATCAGATAAACATGGAGACCATACATACAAAATGCCTTATCATCCCCTTGCAGCCACTCCAACAGTTGGATGCAATATTGTTTAAACATTAGTAACTTCATTATATTGGTGAGACAACACATTATTTTGCTGTTTCATATTCTTTTAATATAAGAAAAAGCAATAGTTGTAGAGAATCAAGATAAAAACACCAATAATTGTAGTTGTTTCACAGAAGTATATGGCAGAATAAATAGGCCAGAATAATGTGGCACAAAAATAATCAAAGTTGAGAATTCTCTTTGCAACTGTACTATCTCTTAGGAAATTTGTTAACTATCACAAGACAAAAAATTTTGATGATAAGAGTATTAAATTTCCTTAAAACTCATATAGCAATGGAGTGAATTAAAACACTCATTATCTTCACTATTAGTTTTGTTATTGACAATAAATAAAGGAAAAAGAAACTATTATAATTAGATAAGCTATTGGCTAGGTTTGCAAGAGCTATAAGGCATTGATGAAATGATTTGGGTTTGATCTCCAGTCCTACAATAATGCTACAGTATCTCTAACTACATTGACAATATCATGAGCAGTTGCTAACCATACATATATCGAGTTATTAGATGGATTCCATTTTCTGTAAAAGCAGATATAGAAAATAATCATCTCAGAAAAAAACATTCTGAAAATACCTCCATGTTGGATGGAGGCATTTTTTTAAACTGATACAACGGAGTATCGAAGGATCCAACAGAACATAACGAAAGTCTTTATGGAAATGATTGTAACTTTTTTTGGATTATTGCAGTTTTGCTACCTTTGATCTTTTGGCTTCAAAATCAATAGGGTTCCTCCTTGGACAAAGAGGATGTTATATACCAAGTGTCAAGAGCTTTTTATTAAGAATTATTGTATAAAAATACAATATAGGAATAATATGTCCTATTAGAACTGCACATTAAGAGATCTCTTGAACATTTTACAATAATTATAGTTGTGTATCTTCAGATACATATTTGAAATAAAAATACATAGTTTTAAGATTCAAAAAGTGTATTACAGAAGAAAATATGACCATTAATTAATTATGTGCATAACAATTTCATAGCAAGTACTTGAAAAACCATGCCACTGTATAAGATATGTTTAATTGGTAATTAGTAGATTTGGTAAATTTTGTATAGACCAATCCTTGGTATGAGATTGTAAATTAAGTGCAAGGACAAAATAACCGTGCAAAATTAAAACTTCTAAATCAGTCAGAAATGCCCTTTTAGATGAAAGAATGAAGCATAATTATTACCATAGTTCATAATATATCATATTATATCTTATCAACATTTTATCAACACTATTTATGATGGAACAAGTAACTACCAGCACTGAAACTCTGTCAGTTGAATTCCTGAGCACTTTCATAAGAGATTGGGAAATGGAGAACATTAGAAATACATTGTTAGTAAAAAACCCAGGTAGTTTCAGTCTGCAATAATGAAAATAAACTTTTAAAAAATCACATAATATTGAACAAACCTCAATTTGAATGCCACTGTCACCACTGTTGCACTTGGCATTTCTTGATTTCTTTGTTTTCTTCCTTTCTTTACTCGATCTCCATACCAAAGGTCCAAATCTAAAAAAAACAAGAGCAATTTCAGTATTGTTACTAATTATATACTTTATAATTCTATAACAAGTATTTAAATTTCTACTGATTTAATAAGTGTACACAACTTATGTTTCTCATAAGAATAATTTTAGTTTTGATGAGAAAATAACCTTCACCTTCATATATAAAATTATGAGGTAAGTCCTGAGATTTACTTATTTATTTATTCTCGGTAAACCCATTACATACCAAAATTGCACAAATTGGTAGAAAAAGCTAATACTCTCTTAATATAATTTGAGCTATGCTTATTCTAATGTAAGTACGCTTTTAACAGTAAACACAATGGCAGCAGTTCAGAGCAGAAAGAAGAAGTTGACTTCTTTAAGTACTAGTAGCCACCAGTACAGTGTGCTGGTACCTGTTAGTTGGGAGAAGTACCGTAGGCACACACTGTAATTTATTATATTCTATACAGTTTTCCATTTCAATATAATGAGATTTTATGGGTAGTTTAGTGACATCATTATTTCTTTGTATTTTAGTCAGATCAGAATTGAAATTTTTACTGTTGTATATATTATGTGAATATTTATCTGACGGAATTACTGCAGGTACACTGTGTGAACAACAACTAAACATTGTTTCAAATTTCAAAATTAAAATAGAAATTTGTAACGAGTATTATGAGATTTTGCATCTAACATGTCCTAGGATGGTATAAGAATACTGTACGTATTTATACTTTTAAAATACATACTTATTTTTTTACTAGTATATGTACCAAAACAGTAAACTATATGTCATATGTCATTATTAAACGCAACTATGAAATGTTTTCATGTTTTATTACTCTACAATATAGTAGTATTATCAAAACTATAAAAAGTGTCAAAATAATAAATAATCTATGAAATCAAATTAAAAAATGTTTGATTTGCCATTTGATTAAAGCTTTTAGTATTGATGGTAAATGCATTTTTTATAAGATTATGCTCATCAGCATATTCCTTTCATTCATCTAAATAACATGAAAAATTCATTTTACTACACAAACAACTGGCATTTCTTAATCAAACTTTGTTCAAAGCTATGGCATTGGAAGGAATAAATAAAAAACTTAAATTTAACAACAGCAATCGATAGAATATATAAAAGCAAAATGTTTTCCCCAAAATGTCTTACATAAATTCCCCAACATTTAAAAATACAGAATCCCAAGATTATGCCTCCTTTAAGGATACAACCAGAATTTGCACCATAAGAAAAACACACATTATATTATCACTAAGACAAGAACTTAGAAATAACTCCATATAACAAATGTTAAATATCAAGGATATTTTGAGATGCATTATAATATTTACTTAGTTTCTTCAGCAAACTCATTTCTAGCATTTATATATTTCAAATAAGTGGCACAGAAAATTATTTGAACAGATTTATAAAATATACAGTTTATATTAAAGATTACCTCAGCAAAACCTATCACATTTTACTGACCTGAATTTTTCTGAAGAGTCATCCTTGGTAAGCGGTGGGGTAAGACGAGTATCAGGTGGGGGAGACTCTGGTGGGGGTGGCACATCCTTGTCATCCTCATCGTCTTCCTTACTGTTACCTCCTCCTCCCTTCTTGTAGAACCTCAGCGAGAAACTCTTCCTAAACTTCTGCAGAACACTTTCTGTTGAATGTCCTAAATAACATAAACATTGAATTTCATCAGCTTTGAAAAACTGCAATCTTAGATTCAACAAAATGTTTAATTTTTCCAAATGCTAAACTTGAATTTCCTCTAAAAACTCTAGTTATTGATCACTATTATCTTAGAAGAATGTATTCAATAATATGTTGTAAAATTAATTAGAAATATTTTATGAAACCAATATCACACTTAGGAAAATGTTCCAGAAAAATTCAGGCATCTTCTCTTTGCTCATTGACAGTACAGATAGATATACTGACATGATTTATAGTCTCATAAGAACCAATACTCGCTCTTAACTCCTTAAAATGACAAAATGTTTTATAATTTTTTCTTATGCATACTTCTGAAATGACTAATTTTTACTGAAGGTGTAAAAACTACACCCTGGACAATACAAAGGTAAAAATATGAAAAATGCAAACATTTTGTAAATATATTATAAGTATAATATTAACAATGTATACATATAATTTTTATCCTATTATTCACAATACAACTGTCTACAACATAAGATTATTTAATGGTAATTTGATTGGATTTGAATTTAACAATTTTACTCTTTAATGTGTTATTTTGGTTTTTGGTTTTAATTTGTTTGTTTACCTTTAGTTTGCTATAAGGATAAAAAATAATTTTAGTGTGGGAAACAACATTTTTTTATTTTAATTTCTATAAGTGTACAAAATTTGATGATGATTGGTTGGAAAAATAAGGATAAAAACACAATTACAAATAAATATATAATATAATCGCCTGTCTGATGACACAGCTGAAGTGACGTGATTTGACAGCTATTATGCAATGAGAGAACGATGACTTAAGCTACCAATTTAATTGCATAAACTAGCACAGACAACATATAGCCTATACGTCTTCATAGACAATGATCTTTGCATGCTTTATAGTCTGCCCGGCCAAAAATGGTTAAACTGTGAACCAATTTACTCAATTTTCATTACATAATCTTGCAAGATGTCTAATTTGAAAGGTATAAATATTATTACACATTCAAATTATCTTTATTAAAAAAATTTATATTAAAAGATTTTTAACTAAAATTTTGAATTATTTACAAAAGGTATAAAAGCAAACAAACATTTAAAATAAATATTTCATAAGATTTTATGATAAAATGTGATCAAATAACATAATTTATAGTTTAACATTGACCATTCATTATAGGACAGAAATCTAGTTGGTTATCAGTACAGGTAGACTATAACAACAGTAAATACTAATTTTGTATGGATTTATATAGAAAACAGAAAACAAATTTACGTTCAAAACTTGAATACCTTCTTAATATTATAAATACAAACAATGTTTAGAAATTAATATGGTTTTGGCATCATATGTCCCAAATATAACCTCCATTTAATAAAACTCCATAGATGAGTTTTTATAAACAAATTTGACACAATAATTAGAAAATAAACAAAACATTTTATTTTATCACAACATAATTCTCATTTCATTATGAATAAAATGACAAAAACAAAAAGTACATATATTTTTACATAAATAAGTATAGCATAATATATCGTTTTTTAAATTTATAATTTTTGGAATATTTTAAAGATATCCTTAAACAAAGCTTTGAAATTGTATGTCACTAGGAAGGTTAAAAAACTAACAAGTTCATTCAGGGCAAAGTTTGGTATTTTTCATGTAAGTATTAACATATAATTGATTATGATTTACAATGTTAGTAAATTGGTAAAAGTTTAAAATTAATTGTAATTTACTTCTAAAAACTGCTATAAAATGTCATACAGTAAATGACACTGAATTGGAGCAAATATACTAAACTAAAATAAATTCTAACACAAATTAATTCTTAAAAGTAGAAAAAAATGTAAGATTAATATTTAGAACTACTTAATGTATTAAAGTAGGGTACCTGAAATATTTTTCTGTGACTGTGAGATATCCTTCTGATGGTGGTTGATGTCACTGGCTGTACTCCTCTTATCTTGAGGCCAGGCTCTGGGGACAAACACACAGCAAGACATGTTGAGTTGAGTTGTCATCTGTTACTGATCATAGACAGGGAATGTGGTTGAGTTGTGTATAGGGGTCAATAGTTCAGACAAACACATAACCTTGGTCACAGCAGTGGTAATTAAATACTTGTTTTGTTTCATGCCACACTCTGGCTCTTTGGTTATCATTTTGTCTCTCTCTTCACTGATATGAGAGTTTGTCTCTATATGATTGGTTACCAAATCAAATAATTTGATACCACAAAACAAGGAACATTTTTCAGAATGACAATTCAATCAAGGAAATGATGTTCAAAAATGTTACACAAGGCGTAACAGTAAAGTCATTATGATTGATAAGGCCTAGAGCTGTAAAAACAAAAACAATACACAATATATAACATTTGTTGAAAAAGTTTGTTTGAAAAAAAATCTAAGGTTCATATATTTAAAAGTATATTAAAAGTACATGATTTAATTTTATATTAATAAAATAATTTAAAGAAGGATTTTAATTACAACAAATGTTAGTAATGTTAGCAACACAACTTTAAAACACTATTCATTCTACGTCACCACTGCACAGTATGAATAAAGTAGGTATTGGGGTATTGAGCATGTAATAGGTCTGTAAATGTAGGTTTTACATATTAATGAAAGCACATTTTTATGATATTTATAGTTATACACAAATGGACAGAGATCCATTAACAATGATACCATTAACTGAAGTTATTAAAAAAATCATGACTCTCTAAATCTACCCATATGACAGTTTGAGAATGTAGAGCATACAAATCCATTATGCATGCATGCATGTGACTGCCAATGATTTTGCAGCACTGCCAAGAAAAATATAGCCCACATTGAGACTGTAAAAAGTTTTAAAAAATCCTCAAGCAAATTAACAATTAAGACTAGCTCTTTAAATATTGAACAAAAAAAAATCTTGGTGTGAGTTGCGAGTGCATGATATGCCACAGGCACACTTGTTTAAACACACCAACCACTAAAATATGTCACTGGTTCGAAACTCACAGCTAAAAATTGTAAAAAAATATCAAAGTTTTCAAATCTTCCCCATCTGCTTAAGGGTTTATCGAATCAAACAACTTGTTTAGTTTTAAACAATATGATAGCTAGTTGTGTTCTGATAAATGGAATCCTTACAGTGGACTTTTTACACTTGCTATATTGTAAACATACTCGTATCTCTCAACTATATATATTTTCAAGATCTTTGCCTGAACGATTTTTTTACAAAATCCTCTTTCAGATAGATAGGCATGAAGTCAACACTTTTGCTACATTTCAAACTAAACAAAAATTGTTGAATTTTCAAAAGCCAATTTTTAGTTTCAACAGGACAAAATACGGGGAATTAAAAAATATAAGCTCTGTTAGTAATTAAAACTTCAATATAAGCTTTTGTAAACAGTTTTTAAGGTATCAGTACAACAACACTTTTATTTAAGAAAAAGTGGCTGGTCTTAACAAAAATATTGACATAAAATTAAAGTATTGGATATCTAATAAAAACTGCAATAAAAAAAAGTTATTTATAGTTCTCGAAATCATGATTATACATTCCCAATATTACAAACTGAGAAAAGAACAAAAAAGAAAAAAACAACTTCCTATTCCTACTACACAGTAGGAATATTCCGCACAGAGCTCAGTATGGGCACTTGCTCTACTTTAACAAATTGCTATGACTGAGAAAAATGATTATGACAATTTACACAACAAAAAAGATTGTGACATACTAAAGATAAATTTGTATTATGATAAATATTATTTATTGGACAGCCTGGCTAAAGAATTAACTGTTTTAGTTTGATGTTTATACACAGTATGTTTCTGGCATTTCTAGGAGTAAAGTTTTATTCACACGAAATTTGAATTGCTCCACGATCGCCGTGATTAAAAGCCATTTTTTAATTTACAAATACACTCTTAAGAGTGTTTTATTTAGTTTTCAATACATACCTGTCCCAGTGTGTATCAGAGGGGTCCAACAGAGGCGTGCTGGAGAACCGAGAAGTCTTGGTCAGACCGACAGTTGGGCCTCGGTGCTGGTCCTCCTGTTGGCTGATCTCCCTCACAGGCTGCACAGTCACATGGGTTACACATCACATCATAAACAAGGTCATCTTTAGTGGATACAGGCATAGAACATTCAAGTCAGTACAATATATGTGCAAATACAGCCTACCTTGATTCCTTGGAAAAGGTATCTTCTTTATTGAGCAAAACTTTTAGAAATGTTAGTTCTTCGAAGCATTCACACATAATTTTCCTCCAATGCTTTAATTAAAGTTTTCCACTTTGGTAATGTTAAGGTTGAATGTGTGAGAAATTAACATTTTGTATAAAATAAACGTCAGCTCATAAAATAAAGAAAATAAGTCTTGAATTTCCGTTTTAAATCTAGTTCATCATTTGGAACTAATTGTTCTAGTTAATCCTGACTATAAAATCAATGTTCCCCAACTCGGAGCTAAGATATGAATAATTTTAACCAATAAATATAACATCTTAAAGCAAATGGATTGGTCTAATTTGCTCCACCTCTTTTATTTCACACAGGAAATACCAATGGAAACAGGCATAGAGAGGTATTAAAAACCCTACTATAATATGTATATTCATTTAATATATCATTCCTGTAAGTTTGATACAGTTATTATAGTACAATTTCCTTGATACAAATTTTCAACATGCAATTTCATTACATAAACTGCCTCATTTTTCCCACTGACTTTGAGCAGCAAGTTAGGAAAACACAGGAAAAGGCAAAATGTAAATGAAGACAAGATTGAAAGGAATATTGCACTTTGCTAATTACGAAATAGAAACTTCAGAGGCAGAGGTGAAGTGCAGAACAGCATCTGAAAGAAGGCCACTACCACATAACGCTTAACAGCTGACAGAAGCAGGAGGGATTGGATTATGATGTGACTATTTTTTGTTGTCAAAACCTGCTATTTCCACTTCTTTATTTTCTTAATGCATGAGAGAAGTACCATTACTGAGACTGATAGAAACACTTAATACTCAACTGGTCATTCACTTTACAGTGTACACTCTAATTTAACATGTATAATTTGAGATGTGTCTGTCTTAAATATTTTCGATTTACATATTTTTATACACATAATATCAGAGTAAATATAACATATATGTGGAAAATCGTACAGATAGAAATGTTAATATTTCATAAATATATCTAAACTTAGAAATATTGTATTTATCATTTAAAAATTCATAATTTATTTCAATTTATCTTCAGACTCTTTAATCATACCATAATCATTGACAAAATCGGTGAATGGTCCATCAGTAAAACACAGTTACACTTTTTTAATGAACAGGACAGTCAAATTTTGAAATAAATTCATAAAATCCTTACATAAAAATATAAAATACACAGTTTCATACTTTAAGTGGTCAATAAATTAGGAAAGCAGAAACTGAAACTTGCATAATTGACGTTTACAATAATCCATAAAATGTTTGATAAATAAGCGGTAACTCACTCACAGAAAAGCTAAGGAAATCATCTAGATTTGCATAAAAATTGTACACTAAAATAAGATGTGCCAAGAATACTGTAAGCGTGCTGAAAAGCAGTAAGCAAACATGCAAAAGTGAAATACACAGATGTAATACATATTATACAAAATGTACAGTCTTTAAAATAAATCACAGGCAAATAATGACGAGTGTTAAAATTGTGTATAGACCATTAGAAACCAGGTATTGTAAGTCAACTTACACCATGTCACTTTATTCACTTGGAAAAGTGAGTTATGTTAGCTGACATAAATGAAAGGAATTATAAATACTAGACTTAGCAATTTTTAACAATATACTTAATCATTGTATCATTAATTAAGATGAAAGTTTCTGTAAGTTTAAACATGCAAACAAATCATAGTAGTTAATCCTACAACAATTTGAAGAGTGAAAGAATCTGTATTTCTAGAGTGGAGCTTGAGTTTATATAAATTTCCAATGAAATTTCTTGACTGCAAATATTGCAGCTATATATTTTTAAAAATAAATTAAATAAAACACCTCTCATGAATATAAAACATTATAAATAGAAGAAACATTACATTTAGCTTTATATATTTTCAATTACTGTAAGACTTCAATTTTTGTCAAAATACTGTAATCATACAACCATAAGATTTTTATAAAAAAAAAAATAAAATGTTTTAAAATTAAATTGTTTTTGTTTCTTTTTACTGATACTTTACTTATGTATCACCATACAAAATTAAATGCAAGTTAACTATTAAACACTAAAGATATATTCAGTGATATATTTTGTGTAGGCATATATTTTTAACACAAAATAGTCTAAGATATTCTTAAAAACATTACAAAATTTTGAAATTTAACTTTGTTTCTAATTTTTAAAGATTTAAAAAAAGTGTGTACAAAACATTTAAAAACATTTTGTCTGTGTTCATAAGCTTTATCTTCACCATTATTAAAATGTTACTTTGTTTCACAAGTTCAACTTATTTTCTTTATATTATAATAAGAACTCTGGTCCAAAATTTTCCTTGTTTGAATATAACTTGGCTACGTTCTAGAAATCAAACTTGATTCTTGGTATATTTAAACTGATTAAGCAGTTCAAAAAGTTCAAACTGAAAGTTTACTTACCAAAATAATCCGAAAGGATGAGCTTCAAATAAACATTCTGAACTCAACAGAAAATTAATTATAAACTTTTATTGATCAAACAATTACAAAACAATATTTAGTGGATTCAACAATTGCAGTACATTATTATTTTAAATTCAACAAGTTAAATAGGTATTTAAATATAAACTGCTTTGAAAAGTCAAAAAATATCAAATTACTGTATAAATATAGTTATTCAAAGTATTTTATACAGTTACTAATAAACCTAGCACATCCATTAGCAAAAAAGTGAAAAATCAATTAAATACTGTACTTAACAAGTTTTATTAGTACAACATTAAATTAAACATTTATCATCATGAAAATTAATAAAACACAATGTATCACACCAAGAAGATCATGCTTTAAAATCTGATACAAACAATTCAGATACTGTTCATTGATTATGCAAAACTTATAGCTAAATTATTTTAGAATGTTCTTCTAAAACCAGTAACCTAACTTAAAATCCTTAAAACATTTTCAAAACATACCATAATCATTTTAACATAAAATAATCAATTTTAATGATTACAATAATTCCACAAAATAACAATGTATCAAAATACTAGTAAAAAATCAATTCAACAAATAAATTGACTGAATAAAATTATAAAATAATTTAACTGGACAGTTTCAATCTGTTCAAAACATACACACATCATAATTATTAGACTCTCTGAACTTTTATTATTATTATCTTAGGTACTTGCAAAAATATTTTAACAGATTTAATAAAATATTGTAAACCACATCAACAACATACAATAGAATTTCTGAGTCCATACCAACACGAGCTTAACAATGTTACAACATTAGAACCGAGGAGCTGTGCGTAAGAATATGTATTGTCATAAGATAAGGAATCAGAAGTGCTGCAGGATATAAGTGTATTTCTAAAAATTGTCCAAACTTCTACAGTGGGTCGCTGATATTAAAATAAATAAAGAAAACATATGTTCTAAAACATTAATTTCTGTCCTCCACAGATTCTCTGCTTGGTAACAGCTTAGACTTTACAATAAAAACAAAAACAAGCATGTATATCTGAATTCGTAAAATTGAAATGAACTGCCCTGAAAATCTACGTTCACTTCAGAATAGTTGACACTTCAAATTCTTGAGATTAGATAACAAAAAACAACTTCAGAGGATAGTACACAAGAATCTAGCTTATGGGTGGACATGAGACATAGCTTAGTTAAGGAATACGGTACAGATGTGAAATCAAAACAGAGCATGCAGAGCATGGAAGCTACTGCGTACCGCAATGTCAAGGTGTAAGTAACGGAGACAGTTATGATATAATTATACTTACAAAGTACATAGAATGGATGTTAATTTGTAAACGTCCAGAAAAACATCTAAGGGATATCCTTGCAAGAAGACAAAGAATCTGGTCTGGAAGTTGGACAGATCCAGCATTCCCTTGCTGATGACGCCATAAAAAGAGTTGGCTTATGGTTAGACAGTGAAGAATTGACTTCAGATATACCACAACTGATCTTGTATAAGAAAAGCAAGAAAGTTAAAGCAGTAAAAACCAGAGCAAGAGGACAGGCAGGTTGGAAGAACCACTTGCTGAAAAATTGGATGAGGAAGTAGGAGGAAAAAACAAAACGTTGGTGAAAAAAAATAAAGACTTAAGAGTATTTCCAAAAAGCATGGAGAGAAACTTAGTTAACGCAGATTCCCTAATACATCAGAAAGTATCTGGAGATTCGGAGAAAAAAAGATGGTAAAAATGCACACAATTAAGTGTCGGAACTCCTATTTCACAGATGGGAGAAGTGGAAGACAGATATTTCAAGAAATGTGCTTGCTATTAGATAAAAGCAGGATCTCTAGCATCAATACATTTCTGGAGAGCATGGAAAACTAGTATAATATCATTGAGGTCACCTGGAGAAAGATACATGAGAAGATGGAGGATGATGTGTTACTAAGCCTTCAAGAGAATTCTGAAGTCCAAAAAGTAATATTCAGGGACAGTTGATTTGAAATGTTTTAATTGATTTTAATACAGAGAACCCACTTTAAAGATTGGACGTTCAAGTTCAGAAACACCCTGTACAAATATTGTTCACTGCCTTGCATGCATTGTAACAACTTGTGTCATTGATAACCAGATGCCAGTACTATTTCAGAACATGGTCCCAACTTCAGGGATGGTGTATCTACACGATGATATTTACTTATAAAATGATTATAAAATTAAGTGTGATTGTTTTGCTAATAAGCTTTGAGCATTGCAATAATGTTTTCTGAGGAAGTTTAAACACAACTAGTATGTATGATGTATGAGTAATAACCAATTTATCTAATCTATAACATAAATGTGAAAAATAATTTAATAATTATCAATGATAAATTATATATTTCCACTCAATAATTTATATAACTACTCATCATTAATTTTACTCTGTGTCCATTTAACATTTTGAAATAATAGTAGAAGTAAAACTAATGTTGTATTTAAATTTCCTAAAGAGGAAAACAATAAAACATGGAGCCACGAGCAAATGATATAATAAGTATGTGTAAGTTTGAAAGTAAATAATACAATTTAGATGAAGAAGAATATAATGGTATGAATACTAGTTATGCTGCTTATCTTTAAACACAAAAATAAAGATAACCATTTATATTTTTGTAAATAAAAGTCTGAATTTTAAAATTGTGGTGGAACATGCACAATGTACACACAGGTGTTCCAGAAAGAATATCAGGATTAAAAACAAGAATGGTTTTTTATGCAATGCACAGTAGGCTGAAGTGTTGACTTTGACATGCATGAAATGACTGCTCACTGGAGCATGGTATGCTACCATTCTGGCTCACAGGCCTGAGGCTAGAGCAGTGTTGACATTGCAATAGAAGGCACAATGACCTTCTGACATATTTTATACTAACTCTGTTAGTGTGCAGCATCACTTTAGAAAAAAATGTTAAAATGATCCAAATAACAAAGCTATTTGGGATATAAGAAACATGTTAAAAGTACATTAACCAGGCCGGTTGAGAACAAAGAAGAAGAAATCTGGTATTTTTTACAAGAAGCCCAAAATAAATCTTGCAGAAGTTTACAGTTATATGTAACTAATACAACATTCTTTAATATGATGCATGAAGGTTATTACTCTATATATGTAAATGATACAACAGATAAAACTAACTGAATATCCCAAGCATACAAACTTTATCAGTTTAATGGTAAATAAAATTTGATGACAATCCAAATTTTGTCCCCAACAAGTTAAAAGTAATTATGCACATTAACAATTAATTGATTCAAATTCAGCTAACAAAGAACCTTTTGAACCTTATGTTACATTGTCACCACTGTAATGGCCTGCAAGTTAAATAGTGGTGGCATAATTTGGAAAATGCCAAGTTCACAAATTTCAAAACATCAGTATGATTGACAAATTTTGTACAACTCATATAGAGATATTTTTAACAGTTTATCAGTATTGCTTGTTCAAAATTGTGTCATTTCTGGAACACTCTAATTGTACATTTTTATTAAAATTAAATTTGACCATTAGCACAAACTTGAAAACTTAATTCATTTCGTGTCAAATTATTTACAAGATATGTACAACAACTAAATAATAATTGTATCATAACATATATCCACATAGTAAAAATAATAGGACAATGCCGATTCAAAAAAAAATTCATATATTATTACAGGAAAACTCTAGATGCCAGCAATTTTGTAAGCCACAATAACCAAATTAATGTAATGTTTAATTATTATTTGTTTATTATGGTTTCAGTATTCTAATGATGCACAGTAATTGAAGTAATATGTATTGTAGTTTGTAAAATTAAATAAATAATTACAAGTATTTGCAGGTATCGAACCATCTTTTGACGATTTATACTTGGTAAGTTTGGTATATGAATAAAAGGAATGTTTGACAGATTCTAGCCTACTATTTAAGATGAACTGCATCTTAGACCAGAAAAAAGTAAGAACTATTTACTTCCAAATTATTAATTGTAACTTATTTAATATTAATACTCTGTAACTGTGTTTTGTGCGGTTTCGTGTCATATGTACTGGCATCGGTACACAGGTACTCGAAGTGGTATATACAAGGTAAGGCTGTAACGGTTAGTGCTACACATCATTCTCGGCATGCAAACAGGGCACAGTTGGACTGTCCGGCGCTGACCGGCAGAAGAGAGGGGAAAACATAGAAAAGTGATCGAAGTGTGCTTATCGTGAGCGAGCGAGGCACTAAGTGTTAGATATAGTAAACCCATCCATGGTCCCTCTGTACAGACATGTCAACAGGCAGACCAAGACAAGTTACACAGACAGACAAGCAGGGCAAGCTAGCAGGCACACAACGTGGCTCCTCTTTACACGTGGTCACTCACAAGTATGATATATACAGTAATTCACTGTCCTTAGAGCACAGTTCCAATATTAAGGTTAAGAGAAAAATAAGGGTGGTATATCTTCATCCAACAATGAAAATTATACCAAATGCTCTAGTAGAATACTAGAAATGTATTACAAAACTATTTTTAAATTGTCCTTTCTCTCAAAATGAGAGGTGAGAAACAACTGGGAATTTTGAAGTAGCAAACCAACCTCTGCTTATTGTAAGTAACATTTTCCAACAATTTATCCATCAACAAAGTAATAGTACGTTCCACTTAAATAACAAATAAAAAAAGTGCAACCATCAAATAAAGATCCTTTTTCTTTACAAACCCCCTATAATAAAAAGAAACTTAAAGAAAGTACATAATAATTAGACGTTTTATATGTTTTTTATCAGTTATAAGATGGGAGGAAGCTGCCATTTTAACTTTAACGTTGTCCACGGGTTTCAGACAATAATAAACAGACTATTGAAAAATAAATAAGTTACATGGAGTTAGGAGGGGACTTCATTTTTATACTGTATAGTAACAGTACAATTAGAACCACAGAACATTAAATAATTTAAAGTTGGTACAACCAAAGCATCATGATTTGGATAATTCAATATTTTTTGTTAACCAACCACCAGGAGACAAAATGGAGGATAACCCAAAATGAAAATAGCAAGACAATCTGTTAAGGAGTGACTCTCACTTCTGTAGTGGGGGTGGGAGTGGGGGTGTAGGTGGAACTTATCTGCTCCTGTGAAACACCTCCACCTCTTGTTTTCACAAAGACCTGCTTTGTTGACCATAGTAAAGAGGAGCCACAAATTATCACTCTTAATATGCCTATGAACTAAATAGCCAGTATAAGGGTTTATTTATACTATATGTTTCAGTGTTTCAAGAAAATTGTTGTTTTTTATTAGAAATAATGACAATATTTAATTTTACAGATTAATAGTTAATCGTGACAATTTCTAGATTTCTAACAGTTTGAAGACTCAGATTGTAAGGGAATTACAAGCCCTCAACAGAGTTTAATCAGTTTACATTCAACAAAACATTTGACCAAAAACTGTGATCTTACTTTTATAAATGACTCTTTTTAGTGATTTTATATTTACATTATTTATTTTTATGCACAATTAGGAGTATTAAATCGTTGAACATCCAAAACCTTAATAAACAAAATATGTCTTATACAAGTTTCAGAAAATACATATAATAATATACATCATAATACCAAAGCGTCAACTATTGCATCTAATATCCAAGCACTAAAGCGGTACATGGTACCAGACTTCCATAGTTGTACCACTAATTACATAGTTTTAATGTTAATTTAAAGTAGCATAGAAGGTAACGAACTAAATTATACGAAATCAAAATTTGTCTCTGATTATTTACTGATAAAAGTACTAATGTTTTAATTTTTATATAATTAAAAAAAAAATTTAATTAGCAAACGAAA
The DNA here is from genome assembly GCF_021130785.1 of Homalodisca vitripennis. Taxonomy (NCBI): domain Eukaryota; kingdom Metazoa; phylum Arthropoda; class Insecta; order Hemiptera; family Cicadellidae; genus Homalodisca; species Homalodisca vitripennis. The sequence continues at coordinate 83,012,315 of NC_060211.1, forward strand.
ACAAAATTCATGGCTTTATTACTGAAACTTGGTAAATTGTTATTTTGAACAGTGGTGTAATGAAATGATGGCATTACTATATTGGGCAAATTGGAGTAATGGGAAGATTGGTAAATTGAGTAGATTAGTACATTGGGTGGGTTGGTTTACTAGCAGATTAGTATATTGACCAGTTGCCCATTTGTTGGGAAGATTAGTGTTTTGAACATATTACTAAATGGGCAGATTGGTTCATTTGCAGACTGGTGTATTGTAATGCCAATAACAACCATTTAAATGAACCAATTACTAGCTTTCGGGATTTTAAAGGATTTGATTAAAGGAAGGACAGTCCATGAGAATAAGTAAATATTACCAATGAATATAAATACCATTGTAGGTCAGTTCAGTTTTAGTTAGGTCAATTGCTTTCCATGATCAACAAGAAAAACAGATTTCAAAGCTTATAGTTAAACTGTTATTATAAACAAATGTGGCATAATTTATAACACAGAATCTGTTCTCTTTTTACCTAAATTTTGTATTCAATGACATTAGTTTCTGTGGTTAACTACTTTAAGTACTTTTGAGTATTACAAAGAAAACAAATAAATATAAAATAAAAGTGGGTAGGAAATTATTGCCCAGAAGGGTTTATGAATCTAAAGATGGAATATGTGATTTAGTTGTATGAGTATACTGCACCAGTTTTTCAAAGTAAGTGTAATGTTTAAAGAGTTTAAGTTGTGGATAACCTATGAACCTCCGAATTTTAATTCCTAAAAGCGACAAGCAGTCTACAGTTAGGTGAGTATACTGACCGTGGCGGGGGCAGTGCGGGCCGTCTCGGGGGTGGGGGGCCGCAGTGTGGGGGCGGGACTGTGCATCGTGGACCGAGGCGCCTCTATTCTCCGACCACTCGGAAACAGCCCACTGCAACAAGTACCGGTTCATGACAAACAAATAAGGTAAGGCAGTTAGCACAAGAGTAATTCCGATACTGAGTTCAAAGAGGAAAGCTCAGCTTGTTTAAGTTTCTACATCTACTGTACATAAACATCTTAAATACATATCATGTATCTTCGATAATATTATTAAAGTTTTCAAAAAATTGAACAAGGTAGAATAACACTACACTCCGTGTAGCACCCAGACCCCACTGAGATTGCATAACCTACTTCATTCTTGGAATGTCCTCCAAACCGACCAGTGCAGAGAAAAGACATTTTTCGTCCTCTTGCAACAAAAGATAATTTTTTCCAGCCTAATTAGAGATAGGCTTCAATGACGCTTTCATACAAAATCTACAGTTTAAATCTCTCGAAATATTTTGCGAATAGTTAGGTTACAGGTGTTACCATGTCACATGTTAAAATTTGATAAGACTGTACTCACTTTGTTTACAAACTTATTTGTTTTGCGATTTTCTTGTTGCCATCATTTTTACAAAAAACCTAAAGTAAAAATGTTCGCTAACTCTCGGCCAAATCCCATGGAGTGAAATGCACCATCATCAAACTCGACTTTGCCTGTTTAGAAATGTAGCTCTATACAAAATTTCTTGTCTATAGGACAGTATATATTTTGAAATCCTTTAAATTTTTTTATTGAACGCTTTAATTTTCTAATTGTCTTTATTTTAATAATCTTTGAAAAACGAGCACTTTGGTACATGATATCAGGAATATGAAAACAACGGTAAAATAAGTGTAAAGCATAAAAATTAATATTGAACTTATACTATTTTAATAAAAACAATTTATACTGTAATTTTGACTTGACTGTTAAAATTTGTACTAATGTAGTAAAATTTCTAAAGTTTTATTTCTTATCCTAAGGTTATCCTAAGTCTTTTTAGGTATTTTAGGAGACTACCCCTTTGATGCGTAATCTAGACAAGGGGGCAATGGCACGGATTGCCTACGTAACAGCTGATTCTGTCTACTAGTGAGTTAATGTAGATACTTCAGAGGAATAGCACAGGGCCGTTCCTAGGGTTAATGGCGCCCGGGCAAGCGAAGCATCGAGCCCTTTAAACGAACATAAGTATAAAGAGTGAATATCGTTATAACATTGACGTCTCTATATTTAGTCACATCATAACCAAACAATATTAGGAAGCACACATTTATTGAAATTCTAAGTTAAACTTAAGCAAGCGTAGATTGTGGCTCCTTTATCGTCATGCTTCTTGCTTCAACCTAAAACCGTGGCGGCCGGGGCAGCTTGCCTAGTTAGGGCCCCCCTTCGAACAGCCCTGGTCTAGCATCCTAAAAGACCTTTGGCCAAAAGTAAAAGCCCCACTCAGGGCCGGTATTGCGTATCAGTTCAGAAAACCGGTCCGGGCACAGCCCTGAAGATGTGCAGGTATATCACATTATTGCACTTGTTTAAAATGAGGTTGTAAGAAATAACAACACTCAATCTGCTTTACAGATTCAACGGGTGCCATAGAGTAAAAAAGTAAAAATAATAGAGTGGACAGTCAATGTTAAAAAGTGATTGCAAAGATTTGATTTTAGCGCGCTCTAGCCTTGTTTAACCCACTCTCGCTCACCGGAAAATGGAGACCCTAGTTTCTGGTACACACGTGGCTTCAATGTCAAATTTATAAATACTATAAACTATAAAATAGTAATAATTCTTTGATTTTGGTTTTTAAACATTTCCCTGCAGTTGGTCAATTATTATAAACATACAACATTAATAGCCATACATCATAAAATGTGTTAATAAGTTAAATGGACTAATAAAACTGAGTCCGTGGGTATCAAAAACACAACACCAAGAACTGTAACTATAACTAACGTAAATGAGTAGCCACATGTGTTAATTTTTACAGCTGGTGTTTTGATAGTAATACCGCAGTATAAACTCTCAGCCAGTGAAAGAAGAGGTACACTAGTGCTACTTGCGGGGTAGTAACTAACTAGCTGCCACCCATAGTTGAAGAACAAGAAAAATATCTTGGTATGGTCACTGAATGTTAACCGCGTCTGGTGGGAACTTAATAAGTTGGCCAAAATTTCACACATGTTTCAACGACATTCGTCATAATAGAAGTGCACCTTGTAAATTTATCAAATGTAAATACCCATTTTACTAGGAACAGATGGAACCAAGGGACAATGCAAGAATGTTTATTTACATTGGGCACGACAAACCGAGCGGAGCACGTGTGCTTGAAATTCCTGGCTGGTCGATGAGTGAAGGCATGCGCATCCGACTCACAACACAGCGACAACACCAGACAGGCTGGCTACGTGCTCACCCCGACCCCATCCCTCAGCGTCAGCCGAGCCATTCACCTCGTCTCGCGTCCGCTGTTACCGGTACTTACTTGTTACTTCACTTCAGTACGTTATTGCCCCATCCCGACATACAGAGCCGCTGGCAGACTGAGAGCTAGCCTTCTCCGCTTATCATTAGATCAACGTGTTCCTACAAACCAGACTAATTACTTTATGATCCAGTGAAAAAGTCTATGAACCCTAGCTTTCAATATTACGGAAGAAACTGCCGGGATCGACATCCAACGCCAAGGTGTCACTCCACATCATCGAAGAAGTGATGGGATTTTCAGAGAAGAAGGGAATTTCAGGGAGTCGTGCAGGACAGCATTCAAAAATTTGCAACTGTTAACTTTGCCCAGTCTCTTTAGAAACATCTTTGTTCTGTTTGTCTAATGTGCCCTAACCAGGGGACGTGACATACACGGGTACGAGACTAGAGTACTGGAAGACACAGAATGGTGGTTTATAAGCACTTGCCTTCGCAGGCGGGTGTTTATTTCATCAACAGATTGCCAAATTCTATGAAAAACGCCCAAACAGACGTCAAAAACTCGTCTTAAGCGCTTTCTGGTGTCAAATGCATTCTACAGCGTTGACGAGTTTCTGGCGTTTAACTGGGAGACCGCTTAATTCGATGACTGACTCCAGCGCTGGAAGTGGGTTGAGATGGACGAAGGATAAATGAGACTGGAATGTATGAAAAATGAAGATTGGACGTGGTGGTAATGTGGTATGAGAGTTCAAAATTTAGAATTAATTATGACGTTTGCTATGCAATGAGTAATTGTTACGAGCAATTAAAGATTTGATTTGATGTTCAAGGATTAAACTGCACTTCAACTGCGAACTGAACAAAAATCCACGCATAGATTACAACAACCTTCTTCGTCAACAAAAATGTACACCATCAAAATGAAGTGAACAGTTTCTTCGGCACCGTAACACTAATTTCCCAGGTATAGTACTAGGAAATAAGGATTGCGGCAGATCGTCGAGGTCAATCCAGTATGCTGTTTTCAGCCCCAGGTTATTCAGTAACGCCTTAGACTCGTACTAGAAATATCCCGTGACAAATGCAGTGTTTTATTCGTTGTTTGATATCATTTGTATCGTTATGATGTATACATACTAATCAATTTGGGGTAAAATTACAAACACAAATCCTGGTTTGATAGGGGAGTTGCACTAGTACGGCTGAAATGCGGCCGATCCTAAACCCCTACACTTTTGTGTATGTGTGGGGTCTGCGTGTGTGTTGGTGTGAAACTACATTGGTCCCAGGTGCAATCACTAATTGCTAATACCTACTATAGAACAGTATACAAATGAAAGTACACAATATGTCCATGTCCAGTGTCCCGGCTGGCCAAGCCCAGAAGTGAAGGCGGGAAAGGAAGGCATGCTGGCACAGTGACCTTCTGGCCCACGGACCCGCTCAATGCCCCCCGAGAGCCGACAACAGGTTCGCAATTACACAACCGGAGCCTGGAAGTACAAGTACAGCGTGGCTTAGAATTCGGTAATTGTATTTACCGAATTTCATCGCCAGACGCACACAGACGCACGGCATTATACTATCGATGGCAGATCAGTGGGACCCAGGCTTACGGTATGTTGTAATCCGACGAGTTAATCTATAAAAGCAAACAATGGTGTGTCACTGACTATCAAGGAGGGAGTGGGTAACTTGCGTTAAGATTAAAACCCTCAGGCAAAAAAGAACATCTGACAGAAAATTATTATTTTTAATTAAATACTACAACAATCGTAGTTTAAAATGACACGTTTTTGTCAAAATTGTAAATATATAATTAACAGCTTCTTGGTTACAATTGAGTATTCAGAAAATAAAAAAATATATAACTACAACGGAACGGAAGTGTCTGGGGGTGGAAGGGTGGGCCTTGTTGGCTATCCTCTTATGTGCAAATTACTCTAGATGAGCTCCTTCCTCTCCCCGCGCCTAACCACCCTCGCCGGACGTGCTTTATAAACGTAAATGTTACCGACTACACCTGTGATTTTTAAAAAGCACAACAAAGAAAGAATGACGTACGTATGCAAAGATTACGATTCCGCACCACTCCCAAGGCTACAAGAATCAATATGGTCTACACTACTAGTATCGATAAAAGATCGTCATTCAGATCTTATATATAATCCAAAGATGATCACCGTTCAACAGTGTTGGCTTAATCCCGGCAGCCGCCTTGACAAAGCCGATCAGAACAGCTCAAGACGGCGCGCGCGGCGCTAAGTGTTGACACTACATCCCATTTACGCTTACAAAGCACGCCCGGCGGGGGTAGTTAGGCGCGGGGAGGGGATGGAGCTCATCTAGAGTAATTTGCACATAAGAGGATAGCCAACAAGGCCCACCCTTCCACCCCCAGACACTTCCGCTCCGTTGTGATTCAACTGCGACGGTTCACAATCATTCCACCACCGCAATGCCACCGGTATGGGCGAGGTGAAACCAAAACCCTTGCACGATAATTACCCTTTCTTGCGACTTGGTTGGTTCCCACTTGGCGCGCGATACCCGATTCGCTCTGAAAAGACTTTTCAGACCCCTTTTTAATTTGAACCACTTCACTGTGCTTCGTGGTGATATTATTGTCATGTACAATATTCTTCGCCGTCGAGCGCACTACTAATTAAAAAAAAAACTTTTAATTGGAAAGGGGTACAGATCAAAGTTTTAAAACACGCCGCTTAAATGGGGAGACTTTATTTCACTGGGCATGAAATAGTAGAATTTTCACTCGGAGCATTCGCACTTCATAGCTTTCCGTACACAAGTAAATAAATAGTACAAGTCTGTCAAAAATGTAGAAAATTTCTTCCATTTTCACTGGTCATACATTTTTTATTGCTATAAGTCGTCATTGGCAAAAATGAATAAATAGTAAACAAAGTATTAACTCTATTAACCGCAATATGCTTATTCGAAGTTCCTGTTTAACCGAATCGCGACATACCGGTACTGACTTTAAGTGAACGACTTTAACAGGTAAAACTAAATAGAATGCCAATCACTGTTCAATGAAACACATGTTTTATTTCAATTTTCGTCCACTACTTCTTTAATCTACAATTCAATCCTCTTAGCGACCAGTACAACTGTCAGTATTTAGAAAGAATGAAAGTCCAACTAACTGTCCAACTAACAGTAGAACTGAATCCACAAGATGGGCATTTTCTAGAATTGATCAGCTGGTTTGTTAATTAGAACACAGTAGGCTCAACTAATTATGCCCGCTCATTCATCGGGAACAGTCACACTCACTGGCTGGTACCTCTCGTGTCACACAGAGTATACTTCAGTTCAGGTACTGAGTTTCCTGTATTAAAACAGCAGATATTCTGGGAGTTCCACAGATCTCCTTCTTCGTGTGTTTCGCCTTTTGCAAACAAGCTCAAATATGTTTCTCGCACATTCCCACGCACGCGTACAGCACCGCCGAGACAAACGGCCGTATTGTAAGTTATGCCGCATTGTGTGTGTACAAGTTTGGCGTAACGTGATTTAGCTCGTGGCAGAAATATTGCGACGGTGATGCAGGACAGTGGCCGCGTGGGTTTGATTATGACAGAGCCAATTTATAACTTCCCCTCTGTACACAGTGCACCGCGGCATGTGTGCATGTCGTGCATGTGTGTCGCACTGAGTACTGCACACCGTGTGTCTATCCTCAGCCTCTCTCTTATAGGTCTATCACTGCTGCTATTTGTCGTTCGTAACAGCGAATTTCTGAAGGCGAACTCAGAGAGGTTAGTTAAATGATGGATTTTTGAGGGCAAGAAGTCTAAAAAGAATTCTAGCATCAAACATGGAAAGGAGAATAACTGACATTCTGATGAACAACTCAAGCCTTACCGCATGACTAAGGTGAGAACGTGTGAAATTATATGTGGGTATGATGTTGCTCTAACTGCTACAGATGCAAACATTTTAGCACCGGTACCCACATATGAAATCTCAAGCTTACAGCATATATATATATATATATATATATATATATATATATATATATATATATATATATATATATATAGGGTACTCAGAGAAGTAGGGCAAAACCTTTTCATTAATCTCTTGGGTTATCCTTAAGGATCATCCAGAAGTATTTGAAGATGGGTAATTTATTGGACGAAGATAATGAGCACTCTAGATTTCTAGAAAACTGTCCAGCGCTAATTTGACACCCACTTTCACTGCACTCAAAATGTGTAGCTCAGGCAAGTGAAAAACTCCCAAAAACCCCATGAGTTGAGCAGAGTACCCTTATTTCCCTCACTAATTCGGCGTAAACCGCTGCAGGATCTTTGACAGGAGACATTCATAGCGTAGCCTAACACGTTACCCCAGCTGCTTGCAAGTCCGATATTCCCGTAAAACTGGACTGCCTCAAATACAGTTACACCTGGAATAAATTTTATGGATATATTGCATTAATTAATCGATACTTTACCAGTAATATGTCGAATGTTTCAGAAAGGGTCCATTGATAATTGCATACTTTTAAGAGGGTAGAAAAAGAACAAATTTCCCACCCAATTGATTTTCAACATAATAGTATGTTAGTTTTTATGTTTAATTAGCATTGTTTAATTATCTATGAAATTAGGGGGATTATTTTCAATTTACAATATCGCTGATGATTTAAACCCGCATAAAAATGTTTTACGACTACGTCACAGAATTGTATTGACATAAACAGATATAAGAAGAGCTAACGCAAACGAACTTTTTATGAGGTAAAAGATCAAGAGTGGTGCACTAAGGCATTATCCGTTACACACACGGTATTTTAACATTCCAACACCAATGACAGTTACAAAGGTTATATTACTTTACCATAAACTTTTTAAGGTAACAGGCTGAGCATAAGAAATATTTTATATGCAATTTTTAACATTCGGAACGTAACGCATATTTTCTGGAATGTAGAAGATGACGATGACCCAACGTGAAATATAGATTAGGAAGTCACGCCGATATCGCTTAATTGAAAGCTAGACCAGCAGGGCCAAACTTTGTTTACTGGGCCATAAATACGCGACGGATGTGTAATATTGTGGGGCCGTGTCAGTTTATCAAGCCATAAATTCGACAAACGGGCGCAGTATTTATGGGTCGATCATTCACCTCTCACGACACTCCAACACAAGGATCATTTCGGACCAAGGCTGGGCTGATAATGGATTTTTCCACGTAGAACACAAGTCAATTGTACTGTAACTCGAGGTTTGCTTGCTAAAACTTTAACTAAGTGTTAAAATCCTTATTTATAACTGTAAAAGAGTGTAAGGGGCAGGACTTTTACCTCAAGCCCCAAAACTCTCCCTACATATCTATTACCTTAACTATGTAACGTCTAAGAATTTTCGTTTGGGACATATGGAATACATAAGATTTTTATGGATTTTAAAATTCCCCTCCTTTCTCACAAATTAAAGGTTTGAGTTGGGGTGAAACCAACAACACAAAGAAAACCTATTAAAGACTACTTTATCCAAAATGGAAACAGTTTGAACGAATGTAACATTCTAGCTTCAATATCGGACGCTATGTTGTATGCAGTCAACTTAGAGACCTATAGTTTTTATTATTTTTGTTATTCTATCAAGACGTTCAACATAAGATCACCTGTAAAAATCTTGTACGTAACACAAGCCCCGTATTTTGGGTGTATTTTTGGTAAAACTTAAAAAAATAGTACACCATTCTGAATGTCTTGACATAAGAAAACGAACAGTGAAAATTTAGAGATCGTTATGTGGACACCATCCAATGTAGCGTCTAATTGAATTTATAGTTTTGTCTTGATTCAAACGGAACCCATTACAAATAACTTAAATTGGGGGTTTTTGGCACCTCAATTACCCAATTGGTATTTATCCTATTTAAAATTGTTGAGTTGTCCCTAGCCACTAATTGTCCTGGGGAAATACTGGATAGCCATAAAATCCATTATCAGGCGTTGTTACGTTTTTAAGATAAGGTTTTTAACATTTATAAATTCTCAAGCGTTCAAATTTTAGGATAAGGAATGGGTGATCAGAGACCCGGTAGACAAACGCATGATGTGGAAAACATTTGAAATATTTGAAATAAGGAGTTCTACGAGTTGTATTCTAAAAAATTTGATTGATTTTGTAGGGAAATTAATTTTGTAAACCTTATCTTAAAAAGTATAATACCATGATTCGTTTGTTCACTAGGTCAAGAATTAATCAACATTGAATACCATGTAATGCTTCTGATAAACTTGTTGAAACAATAAACTCACTGATTACAACAATATCTGCCCAGGTCAATGATTACGATGCACTGTGCGGCCCCGATATATTCGGGTCACCAACAGAGGTCGTACTGCACAGTTGAAATGGAATAATAATTGGAGAGAAATTGAGTGGTAGGAAAAGCGCTTGAACCCACAATACTGACCTCTTTTTAATCAATCAATATACACATGAGGTGGATGGAACGATTTCATGCAGCTTCCGTAGCTCTGCTGGTAACTTTTCCACCAATAAAATTCATGTATCTGCCTCGAAGAAGCTGTGATTCACGTAAGCAACTTAGAGGTGGACCCCGACGTAAACGAATATTATGCTGGAGCTTACCCGATACTGTGCAAAGTGAATATGCAAAGTGATATATTAGCGTCATATTGTACTTACTACGTACTTCTATATATAAACTAGTCCAACTTCCATGGCTGGTTATCTAGGACATATGGCCACATTCGTGGAGTGAACACCATTAAACGTAAGAACTATATTAACTATCAGAGTGACAATAAACCGTACAACAAAGTATCGATAAACCTGACAGAAAGTAACGAAAAACCTTAACAGAACTACTGCAATATTCTCCCCCCCCCCCAAATTAATAAAAATTAATGATGGGAACTCAACATGTTTATTTTCTCATTTATTCTAGGTTGTACCCATGAAATAAACACAGAATGTTACGAGGCTAATGTCCTGATGAATTAACTTGTGACAAAAATGACTAACTACATATAATTTACCAGCGTGAACAGCTATTCTGGAACAAAGTCCAGCCAGCATCTTGATAATAACACTATGTAGTCAGAGAGTTTCAAATCATGTAAAAAAAAAGATATGTACGGAGTAGATATGGAGACTTTTATTTTTGCAACCGCCCATTAAACCGTTTTGAACACGGTCACAGTGAATTGCTGACGCTGCCTCATAGCAATTTTATACGCCGAGGGAGCACTGAAGACAATGAATCTGCTCTCTGCTAACCGATTGTCCGCAGAGCTCTTTGCGACAGTTAAACTGAGTTTATTTATAGAGCAATCACTACAATCGGATTAACAACACGTCGTCACCCAGATTGCTTCTTGTCTCAGCAATACGGGATTAGACCATTACGTTCAGGCCAATCAATGTTCCGGCACCCTACTTTACGCCTTTTATTTATATGATTACGCTGAGCATATATATACAATCAAACGGTTACGACGCTATACACAAAACTGTGGCAAGGGCAAAACTCAACTGCTGGTAATATTATGGTTCCAGAATAGCTGTTCACACTAATAAATGGTCTACGTAAGATGCGACGGCCTATGTGTTATTGAGGACCAAACAGGTTGCCTACTTCTTGAAATCGTGCCGCTGTCTGTTTTATTTTATGCGATAACTCTTGATAGAACGGTCCTAGAGACATGAAACTTGGTACATGGTTTCCTTTGATCCAAGGAAGAAATATTTTGAATTTGGGGTCAAAAAGTTAAATGTACCGCAAAGTTACAGTCAGTTTTGTCAGAACTTAGGTTCGTCAGGACATGCAACCACATTTGACTATCAACTTACCATTCTGTGTTTATTTCACAGACTAAACCTGAAACTAACAACCTAGAGGAATTAATGAGCAAGAGATAAGAAACAAGTTGAGTTAGCATCAATAATTTTCATTAATCCCGTGGGGGGGGGGGGAGTTACAGAGGTTCGTTATAGTTCGTTGCTTTCTGTCGAGTCTATCAATACCTCGTTGGACGGTTCATTGTCACTCTGCTAGTGGATGCAGATCTTATGTTTAATGGTTTTCACTCCACTAACGTGGCCGTATGTCTGCATAACCAGCAATGAAGTTGGGCCTGTTTACATACTGTACGTAGTAGGTACGATATGACGCTCATATATTATCGTTTATCGCTGTGCACATTAACTTTGCACAGTATCGGGTTGTCTCCAGCGTAGTATTTTGTAGCATCGGGACCCTCCTCTATGTTCTGAGGGGATAGACAGATAACATAGGTACGCGTCACTGGCAGAAACAAGTGTTATTGCTACTTTTTATGTATTGATTCACCATTACGACAGCACACATTCTCGGGTAGGATCGCCTCACTTCCCAGGAAACAGTATCGTTGAAGTCGTACATATTTTAGTATTTTGTCTTACATCGAAGCATTGGCTTTAATTTAAAATCATTTTTATTCGGTTATTCGCAAAAGAAAAAAAAATCTAGATTGTTTTAAATTACAATTAATTCCAATGTAAACCATTGTAATTGGTTCTCTCATGTAGTAATCCTGCTTTTAAATGTAAAAAGCTCGTTCAATTGGAAAACATGCTAACAAAATTACCATGCAGAAATTTTACATTCACGGTAACATAAAAATGAAATACACGACATAAATACAAACAGACACAAATAATGATTTAAGAATTAAGAAAATCCATTGACATAAAACAAATAAAAAAACCTTAATATTATGTCGAGACTGACTCGTTGCCCTGACATTAGTAAAGTCAGTGAGCCAACAGGCGTGCGGTTTATAATCTCTTGATTTAGTGAGATTTTCATCTTTACTAAATTTTACAATTAGCTTTATACAGGACCGCTTCATAAGTTGATAAAAAAACAAAAGTTTAAAGCCTGTAGTAAATACACCAAGATGAACTAAATTAACAGGTAAACCTACTACCACAAATACTGTAAGCTGTAAGCTCTGTGTGTAAAGTAGATTATACATTAAGCTGCACTCATACGGTTTCATTAGTGTTTATAGGCCAGCGGTCAAGGGATAAACAGCGTTGTGCAACATGTACCATCTCGCGTTACAACAGGACAGTCTATATTTATAGCGGTGCACTTTTTGCTGTAATTCAGACCAATTCCTTAAACCAGACAACAACAAACATACGGAAGAGAGACATTGTTTTCTCAACACTTTAAATTTCATTACAATAGTACCACAACAAGATAAAAGCTTCCATTTTAAAAAAAGCCTTCAGCAATGCAACCACAAAATAAACGATGTAGCTAAACAAAATGCATGCATACTGATGCTGTATAACAGAGCACCTATATGTTCAGTTAAGTTACTCTTTAGCCCCAAGTTACAACATAGTAATGGTTATCGATTAGACGTATAAAGTAAAAAATATATGTTTATAAGTTAATGCAGCTGTTTTGACATCACTATTTACTACTGCATATTTTAAGCCCCGAAAACGGAGATATTTAGAATTCAAAGATATGTAAGCAAGAATTAAACAACACAAATAATTCAGTTTTAAATTTATCAAAATCCGTTAAAAAATAAGATGGCATATGAGCTTTGCAGATTACTCGCCATTTTGAAAGAAATGCAGGAAAAAATTCAAATTTTAAAAATATACACATTTTAAACTCTTCAAAAATAGTTAAGTTCCACAGTTTCAAACTTTACAAAATCCCCAAGGCGGTACGGTTTAAACATACCACGTTTAAAACAATTTTGTATTGCGTTAAAAACTTAAGGTGCCGATAGATTTAATATTTTGAATTTAAATTCAGACTATTACATAATATAAGTGTAAAAATTACAAGAGAATGTTAATTTTCTTTCAGTAAATTTTCTATATTAATTAGGAACAAATATTTATGCCATAATAGCCTCCCACTGTTAAAGCCTTAAACATTAAAGCAACTTAAAAACCTAAATTTGATTGCGTTTGCTCCTCGAACATGTAGTTTTAATAAGCACCGCAAACGTTTCCAGTTCACCGATTCAGCAGTACGTACACGGCAAGTACGCACAAAACTACGCATTGTGTAGGCACGAGGCGTACCGTAATAGCTGTCGCGATAAGTGAAGGGGATCCAGATCTAGGATCACCGTGCCACTTAAGTTCGCCAGAACTGATTTCCAAGCGCATTCACGAAACCGTAAACACATTGCCTCTCCGGGACATAAAGCTATGCATACGCAAACAAAGGCCCATTACGGGTTAGCTGCCATATAAGTGATTGACTCACCTCACCGGTGTCGTGCTCTATCACCGGCACTCGGCAGTTATGTGGGTAACAGCAGACACATAAACTTGTACAATTGTTCGGCCGGTATGTGTCAGGCAGCGACAATCGTGCACGATAACAGACGTCTTATACCGGATACGTGAGTGATATACTCATCGATATGTAATAACTCTGGAATCTGGGTAGTTAACTCAGTGCAACAGAAACTGTCTGATTCTATGTACACTATTGCGATATATTTGTACATAACTTATTATTACTTCAGAAAATTATATGGCTAAAAAAATTACATTACGCACACAACATATAAAATGTAAAATATTCATAAGCTTATCTTTCGGCTTATGAAGCTTATCTTTCGGTAACTTTTCGCCCAGTTTGCAAAATATCATTACATCTATATATATGTATTTGTATACATGTATATGTATATATTTATATATATATATATATATATATATATATATATATATATATATATATAAATGAATGTTTGTGTGTTTGTCCTTTATGGAATCGTAAACTATTTCACCGACCATTATGAAAATTTGTATGTATATGTATTTTTCCACAGAGAAGGTTATGTATATTAAATAACCAAACACTATATTGAAGTTATGATGTATATTGAAGATAAATTTCTGATTGAACTTAAAGTTTGAGTGTTATACCACTTTATAATAAATTACATGTAAGTGTATGATGGCTATAAACATACACAGATTTTCTCCATCGTGGCAACAAGGCAAACTCGACATCGGCACTGGAAATATAATTCACTTGAACCAGAAGTGCACATACACGGGCAAAGCTTACGAAAAGCGTGCGAAGCCGCGGGATACAGCTAGTTATTCATAAAAACTAAAACATGGAATATAGCGCAACATATTTATAAAGCGAATTTACTAAATAGCGAATATTTTCAGGCCAAAACTTTGAGCGGAGGTAAATTTAGTGTTTCGTCATGTAACACATCGACAACTGCAAGTCTTTATGAGTATACAACACGGTTTTATTGAAATGGTGTCACGTGACATCGACAAGGGAATCAGCTCGTGCGCCACGTGACCCAGTGACCCAATAGCATAACATTGTTTCACTTGAACGTACAAGTGATCGATCAACACATTTCCTTGAACAATTACTAACTAATAATGAAAGTGCGATACCTAAACCTTCTCCGGTCACGTGTAAAAACGACTTGTACTCCACTTGCAGATAAACATTTTGTGTGATTCGGAATAGAAGTCTCGCCTTCAAATCCACCACCATAAACTGAGCATATCATTTTTGTGCGTTAGTTTCTCTTACATACTGTCAATTAATGATTTACCAAAGGAAATTACTCAGTGACCAATATTTACTATTGAGATAGAATTTTCCGTGTAAACGAAAGTTGTTGTGATAGGAGTAGTAAACTGCTGCGGGCCCGGAAACGCCCGTTCAGCACGAACGACGACTTGAGACTAATAGACGGGTGGCGACTGGCCGGCGCCCATCACGCGAACTGGTACAGGGAGAGGAAGCGGAAGTGGGAACCGGCGCACAGAAATCCACTTGAAGAACGCGTAAATACCATGTAATAATTGAGTGAGTATAAGGCAGCGGGTATTAAAATGAGGGGAAATAACCCAGATGAGTCACAGCGCTAGCGATTAAAAGAACCGGTTAGTATGGAGCTAGCTGTCCGGTCCGACCGTCCGGCAGCGACCGTGACTGGACTAGGCTGCTCGAGGTCCCAACCTAGGAGAGGAAGATCCTGGCAAAATTGGACTATTCTACAAATGGAATAATAGGTTACCGCAAAAAAATCAGGAAATCATTATATCTATAATCAACTATACGTTCAAGGAATTGGCCAATCGCCTAAGTCATGGCGTAGAGAACATCAGTGTATCTACACCGTACACCAATTAATGGACTAGCCCTGCTGTACAAACTACTGCCCACGCACGGACACTGTTCATGCTAATTGAACCAAGTAAGGTCAACAAGTTCACTGGTGACGTTGCAGGCTCATGTTTATCATGGCAAATGCTTGTGTAATGAACAAAGTTGTTACGTGCGAAGTGCGATACAAAGACATTTCGTCGTTTTAATTTAGAAACTTTAAACACTAGTTCGTCTAATATCCAAAGGACCTAATTACATATTCTTTTCATTATTCGTTAATTATAAAATTTGAAGCTTTCGAACAAAACAATGCAAAGCAACTCTCTCAGACTGAGCATGTCCTTACTGAATGCATTGAATGCTCATTGCTGAATAGCTGTGATAAGGGAAGTTCAAGGTTATGCGTTTAAAGTAATACAGCCGGAGTGATGTGGGAGAAATGCAGCTGCCCAAATTTCCGCTCCACGCCAGAAGGCAGGTGGCAGCAGAGGCTCGCAGGTGACCCTACCAAAGGCCCAACAGCTGTGACTGACACTGACTGTGACCTTGTACTGTTGAACAGCTGGCCCTGCAGGCCAGGCCCGGCCCACCTCCTAGCAACAACCTTCTAGCTCAGCTGTACTGATTTATCAGCGAGTCCATTACAGTAATGATTGATTTATTGGCTGATCTCGCAACATCTCCAAGAACACCTTGAGTAGCACAAAACCATTTAAGGGGGGAAAAGGTAACGATTAATAACCCATACATCACACTCACTGTGGGTAAATGATTGTTGGACTTTCATAACCACTTTGTCACAAGAGTTGGTGCGAAATGTTACAAAACATGTTCGATTTTGAAGCCAGGTTAAATTTTTAATTACAGACAATGTTAACGTTTCATTATGACTAACCTTACTATCGTGTTAAATAAAATTACTTACGACCAATTTGTTCCCCACAGAAGTCCTCTAAAATTCTAAACTAAGAAGGATTTGTCAATAAGAAACACATATTTTTTCAGCAGGCCTAGTTAGAATTGAACATAAACAGAACAACAAAATACCGAAATGTAACGACTTAGCCTTAAATAAATTCCAAACCTACAAAAACCAGATAGTTCCTATGTTGTTAGGTTTTTGACCTCATTACATGATTATCTCATCTCATGCATCTTATCATTCCTGGGTTTTTATGTATATCTATTGTACAGAACTTCGAAATACAAGTAGCTACAATTCTAAGAAACCCGGCTTTTCTTTGGCCTTATTGCGCAGTCTCATTCAATCACAATAGTTTGTGGGCTGAAGTAGGAAATCAGAACGACACAGTATTGGTTGAAAGAAGCGTGATCTCTTACAAAATTAAAATTAAATCTTAAGCTACCACTACCAAGATCTTAGATAAAGCAGATTGGTAACTCGTGAACTCTTAGCCCCTACATCTTACCTCTTGAGATCTGTTCTCTCAGTTTCCAGATTCGTAGTCACTCCACACATTAAAAACACTTTTTTACACATTTTACACTTGGTGGTGCTGACAGAAAGAATCCACATCCTCCGACTAAATCCATGCCAGCAATGGTCGCGGGCCCAAGGCAGGGCGGAGGGAGGAGGCAGATGCGTCGGCATGTGTTTGTCAGTTACCGTCTCAGCTGCTCTGGACCATCTGTTTCCTACCTTCCACAACTCCTGACATTAGGGACGCAAGGCACCTTACGGACACTTGGCGGGTACAGTTGTATATGTCAACTCCAATTAGCGTAAAACGCCAAGGACGAGAATCACAATCGCAGACCATTAGTTTACTTTGATAATCATGCAATTCTATTTTGTTCATGCACTTCCACAATTATATCTGTTCACATGATATATCGTTAACAGTTTTGGTATGAATATTTAAATTTTGTATGTGTGTGTGTTTTTACCACATCACCATTGATTGACTAACAATATTTTCGCATCCAATAAATGTATCGCGAGGAATCGGATGAATTAAACATTAATGCAAGAAAAGCTGATTTTATAATAGTGTCACAAATATTGTTATTAATGTGACTAAAACAAATTTATACGACTCCCACAAAAATAGCAGTAATTAAACATTTGTACTTATTTAAGCATGGCGGTTCAGGCTCATGATTTATTTACGAATTATTCCAACTATTATAATCTAAGTGCCTAGTAAGAATAGTAATAACTGGCATGACGCAACCATCGAACAGGAAAATATAATTACAATTCTGAGTGCGATGGCACAATGCCTCCTAACGTTCATCGATGCAATGTAACTAACTGGAAAGTACTGTGTATGAAATCACATGTTTAATACCACATACACACATTAAAGTAAAAACCCGTTGAACATTTGAAAAGTAAGAGGAAAACAAGCGTAATTTGTATTTAATTTCATATGTAC
Source organism: Homalodisca vitripennis (assembly GCF_021130785.1). Lineage (NCBI taxonomy): Eukaryota > Metazoa > Arthropoda > Insecta > Hemiptera > Cicadellidae > Homalodisca > Homalodisca vitripennis. The sequence goes on from NC_060211.1 coordinate 83,030,170, forward strand.
TGGTTGGAACAACATTACGTAATATGAGAAAAATAAAGGAATGGTCCAACGGAAACGGCAAGTCAAGTTTTGAACAATGGATTGAACAAAATTATCAATTTGTGACCAAAACAGAAATATTGTAATAGTTAAATATGGTTGATGTGCAATCTTAAACTGTAAGATCATGCGTGGTAGTCAGGATAACAGATGACGATTACTTATAACAGCCAAAGCAGGGGTCAAACCGATGTGCAAGAGTCAACCTGTTGACACCGGAGCACTATCTGCGCACCTTGTTAAATAAATAACTATATCATAAGAATTATTAATCGGCGATGAAATGCTTAGGGGAGAAATGCCACCAGAATCCAAGTCTCAGGTGACATTCCTGTATGGGTCCACAACTCTCATGCCTTGGGACGCTCTACGCTGCAGGTTCCAGATGATGCCTCGGTAGGAGATATTAAATTACCCATTGTGGTATAGAGTGATTGGATTATGCGTGAGAAAATATCAAACCATACAATGAAAATCCGGCGCGGGATGAAAGCGCAACTCTCTTTCAATGTAAACAGACACATCTTTCCTTCAAGAAAAGGTTTGAACGAAAGAGAAACAAAATGAAGCTTTTTAACATATTAATAGTAAACATTAAATAACTAGTTTTAAACCTTCGCATTGGAATACTACATTTTATATTTCTAAGGAGCAGTAAAACGTACCTGGGTGAGCTCCGTGCGGGCCAAAGGCTGACGTCGTATTGTCAGGGAAAATCTTCGCAGAATGGTTCGAATCGCAACCAACAGTCATTAAATATCGCCAAATCCGAGGCAAAAAGAACTCAAATATAAATACATTATGAGTAGAGACTAAGCCAAATACTATTGCCAGTTTCCCACGGCGTGCAGCGATTGTGTGTCGGACTGGCGACCTTGCGATCTGCGTTCGTGACCGGGGTTGTTAGCGACCTGTTAATATCTCGGCCGCGCTACACCGCAACGCTGTAAACTGTCACAGTCATCGTCATCATTCATCAGTCATGGGGCAACACGAGACGTCTGTTACTGGCGTTTGTCATCAATCAGAGCCCAGACCAGACCAATCGGCCACCGCACACCGGTTACGTCATCTGAATTGGATTACAAATGATGAGTCGCAGCAGCAGCATTCATGCTTTACTGTTTCTTATTAAAAGTCCTTTCGTGATTCATAGAAAATTATAAAAATTTAACTTAGAGCAGTTTTCCAATAGTAAAAGTTTCGCTCTAATCTCCGTATGTTATTTTTTATTTCAGGGAGCATTTTGAAATGAAAAATTACACGAAAATCAAATATTTAAGAAAATACTTGATTCACTTTAAAAAAATATCTTGTTTAACAATATTTTAATTTCAAGTTCAGTATAGGTTCGTAAGAATTTATTATTTGTGAGTTGGTTATATTCCATCAAATAAAAGTCGAATAATATTAGCGACGTCTTCCACTTTTCATGCAGTTAGTTTAAGCAACTCAATTTTAAATATTTGCTCTATTCAATTATGTATGGATATTTTGTTTACTCTATGTGACAATTTTGTTTTTATTTTATTAAGGAATTCTAGGAAATTAATATTTTATTATTTTAGATTGGCGATACATTTTTATAGTGATATTTCCAGGCATACTAAATAAAAGTAATGATTAGGCTTATACCTCAAATTAACGCATAATGTAATTTTCTTATTATTACTCAGATGGAATTTTAAAATCAATAAATTGTACTATTACATGGGACAAGCAGTGCCTGCAATTATTTAATTAACTTTATATTTGTAGGATGAATTTTTATAGGTCAATATGAAAAATGTCCTTCCACAATATTTGGAAGAACGTTTATCAAACTGGTTGGCGTTCTATTGACCTGACGTCTAGGACGTCAATAGCCAGTGACTACACAGACGTGGGTCAACACAGCTCTAGGAATAGCTCAATCAGCGCTAGCCTAGACGTAACGCGTGCAGTCAGACGGAACATAAATACATGAGGATAATGTTGTTTATCGAGCGGTGCGTGTTTGAGTTACGTGCTGGCGGTGGCGTGTCGCCCGGTCACTGGCTGGACCTCACAGCAGCTGCTGGTCCGCGTGTGACGCAACTGGTAGGCGGGTCACAACCCTTCGCAACTCGACATTCCGCTCCGAACAATGCGTTACCGGTACCACAAGGGCTACAGATACACCGTTGCATCGTGCCGGTCACTAGAAAACATCCACATTCCCTCTTAATAGTCTGTTCTCCGTTTAAAGCGGTCATGGACCATACATAAGTAAACAAATTTGTTTTCCTAAACTTCACGTTTTGCTCTAATTCACAGCGAGCTTTGCAAAAATCAAGATAAAAATGACATTGACACATTTTAAATTCTTAGGGACCTTTTCGGTTAGTTGTAATTTAAATGCAAACAAAATTTTAGAAAAAAGTGGAGTATCTCAAGGCAGCTGCTTGGGGTGTATCCTGTTCTCTTTGTAAGCCTGATTTTCTCGTCTGCATTTGTTATTGTACTGCACTCTGATGTTCTGTAGTCCTGAATTAGTCATTGCAATTCAATGGAGATTCTAATAGTATACCTAGTACGCCATGGTACCTAATCAATGAGGGATATTGCAAAGCACTTCATGTAGCAGCACCACATGTGTTGCAAAATGTCAAGGAATGCCTTGTGAAAGTCATGCTTGGCAGTGGGAGACTAGTCGTGTCTGACACTGAAAATGCTGGGAGTGGTGCAGGACTGATCCTTCATTGGCCATGTGTTAGGTTAGGCTTGCCGGCCAGCTATATGGGTATGTTGTTTAGAGATATATAGTACCGATATAAAGCCTTGTTCCTGGCCTATGACAACAATAATCTCAAAGACGATGGTGGGTGTACGCAAATATACTAAACATAAATTTGCGTATTATTTAGAAATTTGCTGAATTGTCCGTTTACCATGATATGGAAAATCTTTTACCAAAGGCTATTACGTGTAAGACACTGGTATGTTTCATGATCTATTGGACTCTGACAGTTAAATAGCCCTTCTACTTGTGTAAAAGGTTGTGTTCCGAGATGAGGTTAACTACCGCTCAACACGCCAGGACAACATGCTACACTTTCTGAAGGTTTGCCTCAAACTTGACAATAGAGGATAATCACACTGGACTGGACGTACTTTGTGTACAATGGCATAAAATTGTTGACGTCCACTAGCGGAATTTAACGTTAATATTGCACTGAGTTTTTCTATTACTATTTAGTAATATTGTACTTATTTGCTATGTGTTTCATAATAAAGATGTGGTTTATTTAATTTTAAAAAGAAACTACTGTTGGATATAAATAATATAAGAATTAACTGTCATAGAAAAAAAAAACACCATTTTTATTTGCTGTTTTCATTGCTGTATATTTTTGAAAGTACTGTAAATCATTCAGATGTTATTTTACGTAAGTTGAAACCCCAAGTTAAAATGATTTCACAGTTTAATGCCATAAATAATTGTGTACTATGTAAAATAGAGTAAAACATCGTGTACACTATGTAATGCTTAAAATACAATTAAAAATATTTCAATAATATTAATTAGCCTACCTTCATTTTAATACAAATTTAATTTAATTGCCTGTAAATTTTCATGGCATTAACTTTTAAAATATGCAAGTACAGATTAAAGTGTGTAAGAAATAAATAATGATATACAACTACTGCTCAACCATTCACACAGTCGTCTTGAAAGAGTTTGCAATGAACACAGGTGTGAGATAAGCACGGTCTTTACCTCAGGAAACACCTAGACTTTACCAAGCCCCTCTGTCTATCTCAGATAACGCGAAAGTGCCATTACCCTAAATAAGTTTACATAGTGTAGTGTCGGTTTATTACTTATCATTCTATTTTAAAAGGCAAGATAGGACGGTCGGCTTTTTTATTGATATCTGTCATCTCTTTTGGGAAGACACGGACAATCTCTTCTTGGCAAGATACAAGTCTTAGGAACGGTTTTAGGAAAACGTGGTTGGCGTCTTATATCTAGCTGGTCAATGTTTAAACTTGAACATGTTTTGGAAGTTCATTCGGTAATGTTGGTATTGGAGTGGTCCACAACAGACGAGGAAACCCGCATTATTTCAATGCTTTTCAATCAGTCAAAGCATTTAAGAACCTCTGAAAGACGTAAAAATGGTTTTTTTAATCCCGCTTTTTACCTTCTACTTTTTCTAACATAAAAATATTCTTTGCAGGTACCTCAAAATGTAACACAGTACACAATTTGTTTCATTGAAGGTCACTCATATGAAAAGTTTTTTGTCTTCAGACTTTGAGAGGCAATTCTATCCATATTATTCCGAAAATTGTCTTTGCCTTCTCTTAAAGGAAAACTACGAAAAAGTCTTAAAAGCTCAAAAAGTAAACTATATACTCGATATTGTCAGTTTTCTCCTTACATTTATCGTTAATGAAAAGTATTTTAGTCTTGCGGTAATTAAAAAATTGATATTCAACACGCAAAACGGTATTTTACTATTTAATATGTTAAAAACCCCCATTAATTACTATTAATATCTCTTACTTAACATTCTATTTGAAATGTTTGCTTTTGGTTAGACATTCACTATTAATAGACGCATTAATGGGAAAGTTACTTGCGAATGTGATTGTTGCTTATGACTTTAAGTTTAATGTTTAAAAGTCATCATGATATACAATAATCGTTCTGTAAGTTGGCCTGAATAATGAAGTTACAGCTGTTACTCGGTTTCTACCAGTTCAGATGTCAGTAGTACCGAGAGCATATATTGTAATTATTCTGTGTGTCAAACTGTAGTTTAGGTCTGTCTGTTAATGTAATTGTACCAATGACAGAGCGACAGCTAAATGTGTAGTGAAGGGGTTTCTACGAAGTGGCTCGTTTACGAGTGTGTTCAATAGATAACGCGGGTGAGTGATGCGGTCCTTTGACCGGCGGCGGGGCGAAATAACGAAATTACAACCATCACTTTACTGTCCTCAGCAGTTACAATCACTCAAATATGATACAACGTCTATATCCCAATTCTACCGACTGCAGTGAGAGAGTTAGTGACAGGGTTTCTACAAACTGGCCCGTTTACGAGTGTGTTCAGTATACAACACTAGTGAGTGATGCGGCCCTTTGACCCATGATATAACGCTATTACAACCATCACTTTACTGCCCTGAGCGGTTACAATCACTCCTCTCTTTCTTTAAATATGATACAACATCTATACCCCAATTCTACCGACTGCAGTGAGAGAGTTAGTGACAGGGTTTCTACGAACTGGCCCGTTTACGAGTGTGTTCAGTATACAACACTAGTGAGTGATGCGGCCCTTTGACCCATGATATAACGCTATTACAACCATCACTTTACTGCCCTGAGCGGTTACAATCACTCCTCTCTTTCTTTAAATATGATACAACATCTATACCCCAATTCTACCGACTGCAGTGAGAGAGTTAGTGACAGGGTTTCTACGAACTGGCCCTTTTACGAGTGTGTTCAGTATACAACACTAGTGAGTGATGCGGCCCTTTGACCCATGATATAACGCTATTACAACCATCACTTTAATGCCCTGAGCGGTTACAATCACTCCTCTCTTTCTTTAAATATGATACAACATCTATACCCCAATTCTACCTACTGCAGTGAGAGAGCTAATGACAGGGTTTATAAGAACTGGCCCTTTTACGAGTCTGTTCAGTATATAACTAATATCGATACTGAAATGGTATTTGGCCCAATTAGTTAAAGTTAAATTGAACTATTTTTGGCTTCTTTTTTAATACTTCCACTCTTCAAAGTTATTATTGACAAAAACGCATTCTTTTCATTTGAATGCATTCCATTCACAAGCAACAATATAAAAAATTAATATGTGTAAAATTACACTAAAATACAATTAATTACGATGAAGAAGTGGAATCAATAGTGGAAGGGCAATAATAGGATTTACCCATAGATAACAATTATGTCTAAGTGTGAATTAAGTGAACGAACACGGTTGAACAACACATTTCGCTCGACGGAAGTAGATGGGACCAAATAAACAGCAAAGTAAAATGTAGAGGAAATTGCCAAAGTAAAAGAACAAATTCTTGTTGAGGAAGAGAGGAAGTTTACGACAGGACCTAGAGTTTACACGATATTGCCTTTAAAGTTTCTTCCAGTTTAGTCCAGGACTTCGACTGTCTTCTTTTCTATTTGTCCAACACTTGGTTCACGGAGGAGAGACGAGTTCCCCTTTCCTTTCTCAATACTTCAAATCCACCGATAGACATTAGTACAATAACACAAAGCCTATTGTCGTGGTTTTAAAGTTGTCAATGTTGGCAAAATGATATTTTTGGACATTTTTGATATTGGTGGTGTTAACAGTTTTAAATAGAATACAAATATATTATTATTGCATTTTATCGTTGCAAAAAAGGCATTGCTGATAATGGACCAAACTTCTATAGGTAGACTATTATTATTGAAACATCGGTATTAGATAAGAATAATATAATAATAATAATATAACTTTATTGCGGTAACAATAATAAAATTGCATACAAACGTCACAGAATATTTAAATAATAAAAAGGTAGGCCTACACTTCATTCACTCACGCACACAGTCACATGTTTCTCTCATTCACTCTCATCTCCATTCTCACCAGACAATCCTGCCACTGCCACACCAGAACCAGAGGATTGATCGTGTTAGTTTTGAATTATGTGAGGTACTGTCGTTATACATTTCAAGACGTACTTAGAACTTCATTTTGTGGGATAGTAACTGTGTATGTTTACATCATTATTATCAAGTTGGTTTTATTTATATAAAGAAAAAGTAAGCAGTAGCAAATACTATTGAAAACTAACAAAACATATATATATTCTATAATCTAAAATCCTTATTCTTCAATAAAATTAGATTCCAAATTTTTAGGGAGAAATTCATTGTTCTTAACACACCCACTCCCAAAAACACATTTTTTGCAACACTTCTTGCCTAGCATATAACATAATAAAATAACAGATTTTCATCAAACTGTAGATGTCTCAGTCTTTAAAGAATCCGACGAGATATATTCTAACTTCGTATCACCGGCAACAGGCATGTGGGGGATCGTTATACTCCAGGCAGAAGCCAAAACAAGGAGTAAAATCAAAAGGAAATTGCAAAAAATTTTGTTTTCACCAACATATTGTAAAAACCATCATTTCAATTGGTTACCAAACATTTGCGAATACAAGTTACAAAATAGACGCAAACAAATTCAATTCATGTTTAATTTATTGTAATGCGTATTGTAAGTCAGTGATTACTTGTAACCGAAGGACCTGAAAGCACGTGACTGTGCCAAATGGGCAGCACATCGGATTGCAAGAGGCCGTTTTACATTGTTGCTAGAACATACCCTTCTCACTAGAAAAGCGCATAGTGTCGAACTACAAATGCCTGATTCGATGCCAGCATTATAGACGAATCTAATAGTCCTTCGTTATTACGGTTAGGTCAAGGAAATACAAAATCAAACAAATTCCAATCAATACATTGTTGTACTAAATAAAATTATTAAAGTAAACGCTATTTCAGGATATACTGTACGCTGTCAAAAACGTCGGAATAAAAGTACTTCTGAATATAGAATGCCAGCCATATTAACTAATTATCTGAATCTGAAATGAATTTCATTTAACGAACACTGTAAGTATGAATAACCCTATTGAACCAAACAGGAGTATTGAAGATTAGAAGATAAGTGAATTAATTTCTATTTTAATCCTCATTCAGATTTCAATCATCACGTCGCGTCGGTCACTTTTACGTTTTATATTACTAAACACGATACTCCCTAAAACACAAGATAAGTATTGTTGAAATGTGCACATTCTGCACAAAAGAAGCAATGCTGGTTATTTGGCATCCTAGCGCTTTTGTCCCCCAACTCAGATGTCTCACCAAATGCCTAACCGAGCTTCCGGCTCTGAGCGCCAAGGACCGGGGCTGACAGCTCCTGGCAAACCGCCCTGCCGCGTGTCGTCTTTCCATCCATCCCTCTATTGTCACCTTCCAGCGTTAAATCTCATCGCAAGTACTTTCTCTTTCATTCTAATATCGCTACATACCACAAGAATTTCGGACGCGTGTCGTCTTTCCATCCACCCCTCTCTTGTAACTTTCCAGCCTTCGACTTTACCACAAGCTACCTTCTCTTTCGTTCTAATATCGCCACATAACACAGGAACTGCGGCAAAAAGAAACTACACCCTTGACAGCAATTGGCAAATCATCCTGCCGCGTGTCGCCTTTCCAACCATCCTTCTCTTGTCGCCTTCCAGTGTTCAACCTTACCAAAAGCTACCTTCTCTTTCGTCCTAATGTCGCTACATACCACAAGAAATGCGGCAAACACAAACTACACCCTTGATAGCAATTGGAAAATCACCCTAACGCGTATCTTCTTTCCATCCACCCCTCTCTTGTCACTGTCCAGCGTTCGACCTTATCACAAGCCACCTTCCCTGTTATCCTAATGTTGTCACATACCACAGGAACTACGACTAAAAACAAGAAATACACCCTTGTTTGCGACAACTTTGCATGTTAAAAATCAACATCTGGCAAGATTGTACCCACTCTGTTATCGAGCGGACAGCTCTATACCATCCACTCAAGTCCAGTACAAATTCAATCCGGCAACAGGGTATAAAATAGGCACTATAATATACATACACGTTCTTGAATACATTAAAAAATATATAGTACTTACAAAAAAGATGAGTGTACCATTAACCATAAAACGAATCGAAACACATATAACGGTTGAGCCATTATATAATGACCATGCAAAATGTCGTAATTTCATTAACTGTTCGCTTACGCTCAGACACATCACATACAGCTGGTGACAAGGGACATGCACCATCATCTAACTCGAGGTTGCCTATATAGAAATGAAGCTGCATGAAAAATGTCTATACATCGGTTTGGTCTCGAAATATCTATTGCACGAACAAACAGGTAAGGCAGGCAGAAATGAAGTTTTTCCAGCCCCTCTAATAGGCTCGATAGGCTTTGCTAGCGCTCAACCAAGAAAATATTTGGTATTAATTTACAATAACGTGACCATTTAAAGGTATGTTCATTTTTTCCCCCTGAAAACTACAATTTTTCCTGAAAACAATAGTGAAGAAAAAATTCGTCGGCAGCGAAAATCAAAGGAGTTATGATTTTTTGAAATCCTCTGAAAACTCTGTTTTTGACAGTACCTCTGGCAATACTATCCATATTTGACAGTTTGGTTTTACTCCGCGGTTCTCTCAAATAAAGAAGGGACGCCATTTTGAACTATTTTGTTCCTCCGTGTCTATTCTTAACCTCTTAGTTCAGTAGTGGTGGTAAGTGATAAGTTACTGAAATGATGCTGACTAGTACGTCAATCCTGTCAACGATGCCTGCCCGCTGCGCAGTGCTGCGCACTGTTTGCTCTTTTAGAAAAAAAAATTAACTCGAGCTTGCAAAAGTCGAATCCCAGATCACGTGATGCCCCTGCTCCTTAACGCAATAATGCCCGAAAGGCATCAATATAATACAACAATATACTTTCCCCCCAGTTTATATACACCTGTGATAATAATACTTGGCTATAAATGCCCAACCCATGAAAAAAAGTCCATTTGCCATGGTCACGCTATTGTAAATAAATACCAAATATTTAATTTCTGTTATCGTGACAACACGAACGCGAAGGTCCATGTTTAATTGCATGGTCCAATTGCCTGTAATGAAGATGGGAACAGATAAACAATGTTTGTTATTATTTTCACTAAGTTTAAAATGATCTCAAAAAATCATAAAAGGAATGAAATTATTCTATCAAGGAGATGACGCAAGTAGAAGGTACCAACTGTAACCTGCCTGCACATAGCAGAGCATTCCGAGATGAGATAAATTGCATTGTCCCAACTTGCCAAGGTTAACCGGTTTTAGAGAAGTTCTTCCCACTTGTCGGGGATTTGCATCCGAGCAAAGCTTAGTTACAGCTCTTCGCGTCCAACTGTCGAGTTTCACACACAATGCAACTTACCAATCAACAACTGTCTTTCCACACAATGTTTTGGTTGCAATTTAATTCGATTATGAAATTTAAAATGATTTTGTTTCTTTATGTATGTTAGAGGACAGTGCGAAGTCTTAATACGATAAAATATTGAACGTAGCAAATTAACAGTGTACCCTATGTAAACTTATTTTCTTGGAGAAAATATTTTTAAATCGTATTTCTAAGAGCATGAAAAAGACGTATTCTCAGTGCGTGATGGAGGTAACCCAAATGTAAAGTGTTATTTATGTAAAGGTTGAAACAATTACAATTATTTCGCAAGTGAAATGAGGCGACGATCTGTGTTAATAACTTTGCGGAGTTGCTGTGTACAGGGCTTTGCAGAATGTAGGTAATACTGAGAATAAAATACAAGTAATTGTACTACCATTAACATGTGTGATTAAAGTCATCACAAAATTCATGTTATACACCAGCATGCATAACATTTCAATATCTACTTCTTTCAATCAACTTTGACTAAAATAACGAGACACTATGGATCGTTCTGTCTCAACGTAAATGTTGAAGCTATCAACATCGTCTTTTTGGTGAATATTATTACTTTACGTGTGATTTGATTGTTTCAAAGTGGAAGTGTTGGACCTATCACGTGAAAAAGGTTTCTCACTAATAACAGTAATAACTACGTGAGTTGGATGAATATTGGGGGTAATATCTCCTTTCTTGTATTCTAATTCAGGGGTCAGGTCATAATAGAATTGGTTTCGATCTTATTATACCTTTCATTAAAACAAATTAAAATGAATACTTGATTTTAGTTTAAGAAGATTTATAAAATTTGTGAAAGTAGAAATATACATTACTAATAATATAACATAATTCAATAAAAAACAGATTGCGACCTCTGCAATCTGCGGACACCGTGGGATGGTAACTCACTCACTGCTGATACAGACCAGATTGTCTGCCATACTCACCCACTTTGTCTCAGCACTTGTTCTACGATCATGTACGTAGACGTTTACTGACCCATTAAACTGACACTACACTTAAGCTTAATGCATTAATAAGAACTAATCACCTGAACAGGCGGATGCTTCACTAAAGCCTTCTACTTTGAGATAAGCAAGTGTAAGCTCGTCGTTAACCATTTTACTACCGATATCAATAGTTTTACTGCCTTTTTACTTATGTTTTGTTTAAGTTGCATTCGCGCGCTACACGTACAAAAATCGTCAAATTTCATTGAAGCAGTTATATGTTTTATTAACTTGATTTTTAATATTAAAATAATTCTCCGAAATTTCGCTTTGTCACTCTCTACAATAAAGACCAGAATAGAAAAATACTTTTATACTCTATGGATATTATTTTCTTACTGGATATGTTATTATTCCAACTTTTTTCCGTTTATTTTGTTGTAGTTTATATATATATATATATATATAATTATTTTACAAAAAGTATAAAAATGACGGGCTTATTACTTTAGATAAAGATTACGGTAAAACTGTTTTATATAAAATATTTAATAACAATTTTTTATATATGAAAATAATAAGCTATTTTTTACAGCAAAGACCAATTAATTAGTAAAAGTAAGACCAAATGTATCAATTCACAATGAAAAATAAATATCAAACACAACATTTTGGGGTCAAATAAAATTATGTTTGCACACATTAGTGTCATAATAGTGCATTTTTCAATTTATCATTTAAAAAGTAATCAGCAGTAAAATGGTTAATATTATTTTGTAAATAAGGCGAAGCGGTGGTAGTGGCGTTGCCCTTTACTACACAATAAAAACTTGTAAGTTTACTCAGTAAATAACACAATCTAAACATTTTTAGAGGTTTACAGGGAATAATGCAGTACTAAAAAACTGATTATTTAATACTCAATAACTTGCTCTAAAATAAAAGTTATATAAACTTACATTTACTAGAATAGATCATAGAATAAATATTTAACACTTTAAATATGTCCTTACATGGAATGATATGTTTATGTATCGAAATAAAAAATAAAAAAAGGGCGTTCTAAGCCCAGTCTGAAACACATGTGATATAATTGACACTTTATCAGACACGAGCACCATCATGTTCCATTAGCCGAGACTAAATATAGGAATTAATCGTTGTGTCGATCTAACACATAGCACGAGGAAAGAACAGACAGGATGTAGAAATTGAGATCATGGATTGTTCATATGTAATTCGATATAATGTTCTATGAATCACATTTATGTAATCAGCAACGAGAATGTATCTTCCTGTAATCTCCGTTATTTCCAGCATTTCCGGTTTATTAATATCAGTGGACGTAATAAAGTGATGGTGACAGAAAGCACCACAACTGGCGGTTATGTGGGTGACTGTGGACCACAGCGACGCCTCCGCGCGGCGTCTACAGCGAATTCCGAGAAGATTGGCTGCGTGAATATAACTCAGAAAAGATAAGATGATGGCGCTGATTTCAACACGATCGTGTACATTATCTTTTCAACTCACACCGTTTCAAAATCTAGTATCTGATCTTTTTCTCAGGTTGGAGATACATGGACACTCAGTGAGGCAGTGTGACATTACATTCGCTTAACACCGTCACTGCGGATGTACACTAAGTGAAAATACTAGACGCTATTGAAAAGAGTGTTTGTGTTGCAGAAACGTGCGGTTCGATTGATAGCTGGATTCATTAGAAGAAGTTAATGTAGAAACGTATTTTCGGATTTAAGTATAATGACATTTCCTGCTTTGTAAATTTATGAAACCATTGCTTTTTCCAATTTCAAAAGCAAAAATACATTAACAGGTAATGAAATTCATGAGCACAAAACTAGAGCTGGCATTAATTTACGCCAGACCCCTTCATCGTTCAGCTTTAGCTGACAATGTACCGCACAATGCTGGAGCAAGGTTCTTCTCTTGTTTGCCCCGAACTATAAAAAAAACGAACCCATAGCAACAAGATTTAAAAATCAAACTGAAAGAAATTCTTGATCAGGGGGGAGTTTTACTCGGTTGGGGAGTTCTTTGACACTAGTTTAGAGTTATAGCGTGTTTTTGTTGTTGTCTGGATTCATTTGTTGATCTATTTTATCTTGTTTTAACTGTCTGTAACTTTGATTTTATATTTGACTTAAGATGTTTTAAATCTGTTTATTTAAAAATGTTATAGATATTTTAAAATTTGTTAAGTTTAAGTTTAGTTTTAGTATAATATTTTTGTATGTAATGGTAGCACATTCACCCGGCAAGTGAGAGATCCGGGTTCGACTCCCGGCGGAGCAAGTACGTTTTGCGATTCAATGTTTATTGAAATTAAATAAGGCAATTGCCATTTATACAATTTAATATATATTTATTTATACCACTGACTTTGTCATACACAATTATGTGTTAGTACGACAGTAAAGTAAAAAAAAATAGTTGCAAGAAGCCTGATGCACTTGCGCGTCTACCGCACGCGTAAAAAAAATTGTATTGTATACCAATTTTTTTTATTTGCATGGATAAAGGAAGGCTAAATTGGGTACAAAATTAGTACTCCTAATCATATTTTTTGTAGAAACAAGTATAATTATAACCTAATTTAAACCACAGTTGGTAAAAATGAGCGTTCAGTAGATACAATCAACGACAGTTGTTGTTAAACTACTAACAATTACCAAACACCTAATGTAGAACTTTGGTTGATCCCACATTTCCCACAATGCCAAGTAATTAAATTGATTTAATTTGGCATTTATCCTTTTTTTGATCCTCAAACGGATCAAGAGGCTGCTCTTCATTCTACTGAACAAACTTCCACACGGGAACTTGCAAACGGAAGATTTCGCACATGAATCCGCTTACAATGGTATGCCTGACTAGTTAAAACATCACCACCAGACAAAGGCGGAAACATGAAATCATGACTTCAGCAGTTTATATTACGCTGCCGGTGCGTAAGCAAACAGCGTATGCAAAACGTTCCGCGGAACCGCTACATTGCTGACTATCATCCTTTGTCGCCTCTTCTGTCCAGCCGGCGCGGTATATCACGCCACCTCTGCGGCGGTTTCCTGCGTGGAGGAGATAAGCCGGCCAGTACCGTACTTTACAACGTAGGTTTCTGATAACTGCAGGCTGCAGCTGGCGTAGAGCCTGGACCCCGTGTATTTACGCGAATACCGAGCACACCAGCCCTCGGCTCTCATAAACCGGCGTTTTCTACGAAGTTAACTGTAGCCTACGAGTTTAAACTTCCGGCATTAAAATCGCCGGGCCAAACAAACGCCAGGCGCCTGCCTGGTTCCTGACCGTCAAAGGAACCGTGAAAATAAATAATACGCGAGCATATATTACTACGTGTGTTTTTGTTTTATAACATGTCAATGTTGAAGGTCTCTTCCCTTTGTTGTACAGTGCTGAAACATATTTGAATTTGAATGTGATTTATGTACGTGTATATCTCAGTGGGAAATATTAGTGTCATAGTAATATTGTTTTATTCTGATTGATTTCTAATGTTATTATTGCAGTACAATATTGAATTCGTCACAACTGTTATCTTATTCTTTGTATTACAGGACTTTTCTTTCAACTTCATGGACTCAGCTTCCATACAGGTTACCCTATGTGGTAATTCAAATGCCAAGTATGAATTGTATGAATTGCATACAATTAGATAAATCAATTAAAAAAAATGTGTATATTAGACTGTGTAATGGCGCGAGTATGGGTCATACTAGTGCAAGCAATTCTTCGGAATACCGGAATTCTGCTTCCAAATCCTACCTAGCCTTGACTGAGGAATATAGTTCGTTAAAAATATCTAAATACAGTATTTCAGCCACTTGAAGGGTCATCACGTACGCTAATACAGCTGTCGGATGTACTGTCCACGACCACGCTAAATGTTGTTTGAGAATCAAAGCTGACTACTTTGACCAGTTTTGGCGGAATGAGGCCGCGAACATCGGCGATGAGTGAGTTAGTTATGGGGGGGGGGAGAGGGGGAGGAAAACCTGCGGTCAGTCTGCGGTGAGCCGATGTTCGCGACTAGCAGTATCAATATCAGCAGCTCGGACTGCAGCTAGCTAATCTCGTACACGTGAATGCACCGGCCCCGCGGTCCGGAGACCAGCACACGCCGAGATCGGCACGGACGATACTGGCACGACTCGACCGTAACGGTTCGTTATTATATTCACCGCTCTTCCTGCACAATTTCCGCCGGAAGCCACCCTTCCGACCGCGGATGGCAGGCACCAGACGAAAAGAGCCTTGTAAAAACCTTCACAGTCGGTCGAGCACAGATTATGGTGGCTGTGCCGTACAAAGGCACTGATCTCGCTATGGTCGGGACGTGTGAAATTGATATTGATGATTGTTGAAGAACGCTTGATAGTGTCTACAAGGCGGAACAGACCCTCACAAGTCACCGGTCACCAACACCTAATGAAAGCAATGCAATATCGACATTACAAAGTAAGCAGGTGGAATATATTCATAATTATATACCTAGTATCACGATGCAATATAGTACATTGGTATAATAATTCTTATCGTAGGAGGATGAAAATAAATATGCCACTAAACAAGCAGGCTAAGAAGCTTTTCTGGATCCGCTAATGAGCACAATAAAGCGTCCACCGCCCCCAACAGTTCACGCGCCATATACTGGACAAGCGGGCAATAATTAGCATAGCGAGATTAAATTACGTGTCGACAGCAACGTGCAAGCCGTGATAAACTTACGATCCGGCCCTCGCACAGCGCTGTACAATCAATCTCTCGCATAAGGCAACCAATTCTCGCCGGGTACCAAGGAAGGCCTTGTATGGGTTCATACAGTGCCAGTGACGGGCTAGTAACTCCGCTTACACAACACGCTGGTACAACTCAGCTGGCTTGGGATATCAGAGACAGTTGTGAAGTACCGATAGTTCATACATGTACACCGAGCAGATTATACGAGAACAATATAGATATAGAGAGTTGGAAGAGAAAAAGTGTTCCAATGACAAAATTGTGTGAAATGCCGCAACAATCAGTGAGTTTCAATTTATACACATTGTTAATGATAAAAATAGTGATCAGAACCTGGAGCAAATGCCGATAGACCGCTATAGGGACCAATGTTGCTAGGTTACAAACTTGAAAGAATCAACAGAAAACTTGACAGAGTAAATTTTCTTGTTTTTATCTAATTTCCTTTCGCATTTGATGAGATTACCCCGTCAGCGTCCCAATCTCTCCATTTCTCCAAAAGAGCGGAAAGACATTCTACTTTCGACGTGACCATAGTTACAGGTGATTGGTCGGTCTCTCGGCCATAATGGATTGAGAGAGAGACCCAGCGGAGATCTCCAGTGATTACCCTCGGTTCGCGGCATCGCGTCGTTACCGGCCTAAATTGACAATTCATCTTCGGAACGGAATTAACCCGTGCACGTTTCACCCGGGGAGCCTGCCAGTGTCATTGTCGTTGCGGCCACGGTTAGAAAGCACAATTGGCCCGAAGATTCGGACACCGCGGCGCGGTGCTGCCCGACCCCGGGGGTAGAAAGTCGAGGTACGTAATAATTGACGGGAGCATGTGGCGGTGGCGCAGTTTGACAACGCACATCCCATCTCGGCCGATGGACAGGACAACTTTCCTACGTGACAAGTTGCGGAGCGAAAGTGAGTGAGGGACGGGACAGTTAGAGTGACGTCTAGAGCGGGCCGTCAATCATCGTGATGAGGGCCACAGCCTGGCCGGTACTTGGCCTGATAAGTACCTACAGTTCTCCTGGACTGCACGTGCATATTGTTTGTAATCTTTACCATGGTCTATTGCAGTTGAACATGTTTTAAGAGCAGGCTGTAGTAAAATGGCCTTGAATTTTACCCCATAAAGACAATGTTAAACCTCCAACATCTTTACGTCTTTATTTTTAGTCGTAGAATTATTGATATCTAACTTTAAAAAATATTCGCAATACGCATCCAAATGCTTTTTATTTGTTCTTCTACACGTCTGAGTATTGCAACGTAACATTGTATGTAACATTTTCAGAACTTATTTCTGAATAACCGATAAAAATATGAAAAAATAAACGATGTTTGAATGCTTATTAATTATATCTTTGAATGAGATATTTCCCATAACTCTACGGCCACACAAATAAGGGCGTAAATGTGTTTGAAGATTAACATTATTTTTAGGAGTCTAAAGATAAGATGGCCGCCAGTACAGCTGGCTCTTAGTAGCACTGGCTTATACAGGAATTTGTCTGAGAGGGATAAGATGGATGAATTCAATCAATCAATCAATCAATCAGATTTTTATTACCGGAACATTCTATAATGCATGGCAAGAGTCAACTTTTTACTTGCTTAGAATTTTGTCATACACCCCACAATAGATCTCATTCAGACATACAATTTACTAATTTTACATACATCCATTCATTCGCCAATGATTCCCACTTCCAGCGACGGGTTCAGTCAGTCTTTTTAATTGGTGGTCTCCCAATCATATGCCAAAAAACTCGTCTAACATTATAAAGTGCTTGTGACACTAAAAAGCGTTTCAAACGAGTTTTTAACACCTTGGGCGTTGGAGCGTTTTTTTATTGAATTTGGTAATTTGTTGACGAAATGAACACCCGCCTGTGAAGGCAAGCGTTCATAAACTACCGTTCTGTGTTCTACCAGTTCGGTAGTTATCTCTGCCTCTAGTCTCATACGCATGTAATGTCTCGGCCATTCGTCATGGTACATTTAGACATACAAAACATAGTTGCTTCCAAGATGTAGAGACTGGGCAGCGTCAACAGTTGTAAATTTTTGAAGGCTTCCTTACACGACTCTCTAAATTTCAACAGAGCGATAATGCGGATCGCTTGTTTTTGCAGCTTGAACACTCTCATAAATTGATTGTTTGCACAAGCTCCCCACAACACCAACCCGTAAGTGAGATGGGGGTAAATCAAGCCATAAATACGCCATCATTAGAACCTGAATAGGGCCAGTATTTGGCTAGAGACCTCAAAACATAAATGCCTGAGGCCAATTTGGAGCAAACGTGATCGATATGATTATTCCAAGTCAACCCTCGATCTAGGTATATTCCCAGGAATTTCGAGCAGTAGACTTCTTTCCAGCATTGTGTCAGCCAACATAACAGCTGGCTCGTCATGCCTGTTCTACTGATCGCAAAGCAAAATTTAGAAAAATTAGACTTTGCCAGAATTTGTCTTAAGATTGAGGCTGTTGAAATGTTGGACGCAGTTGTTGATCTCAATAAAGCTCTGCTGTTCCAGAATCAATTTTGATTTGCTAGTGAAAACAGAGAGTCGTGTCATCAGCATACTGCACAAGTTTTCCGTGCAGAAGTGATGAACCTACGTCATTGACATAGATCAGGAAGAGAATTGGACTGAGAATTGAGCCCTGTGGGACACCATAGCTCAGGTGAATTGGTTCAGATAAATTTGTTTGCGATCTGGACAATTTGGGTTCTGTGGCTTAAAAAATGACCTGAGCCACTGGAGAGGCACGCCTCGAATGCCATGAGTTTCAAGTTTGTCAAGCATTGTAACATGGTCAACGCAGTCGAATGCTTTCGATAAGTCTAGGAACACACTTAATGTGGGATCCCGACGTTCTAGCCCCTCTACAACCCTATCGACTAGACGTACAACTGCGTCTATTGTCGACTTACCCTTCCTGAAGCCAAACTGGTCTTCAGATAGCTGGTTGTGTTTATTTAAAAATTGAAGCATTCTTACCAAGAAAAGTTTTTCGAATATTTTGCTCAAAACTGGCAAAAATTGAGACAGGCCGGTAATTGTGTGGGGAGTGGGGATCATCTTTCTTAAAAATCGGGCTCACTTTCGCGGTTTTTTTAGGAGTGAGGGGAAAACTCCTTGTTCAAAAGAGAAATTTACTAATTGGGTTAAAGGTTTCACAATATGCTTTGAACATGTTTTATTAGCCACATCGACATTAAATTTAAATCATTTGATTTTTTGGCTGGGAGCTGCAGAATTATTTTTTCAAGCTCTTCCTCAACGACAGGTGCCAGTGCCATGGAGGCTACTGGACACTGTCTCCGTCTTGGGATTCCTTGTGGCGGTGATGGGCAAGGGCCTTGCTCACAA
The DNA here is from genome assembly GCF_021130785.1 of Homalodisca vitripennis. Taxonomy (NCBI): domain Eukaryota; kingdom Metazoa; phylum Arthropoda; class Insecta; order Hemiptera; family Cicadellidae; genus Homalodisca; species Homalodisca vitripennis. The sequence goes on from NC_060211.1 coordinate 83,049,388, forward strand.
GCAACAGATCCAAAGAATCTGTTAAGCCTATTCGCAACCTCAACCGCATCCTCCACAAGTCTGTCACCATTTTTTAATTTTATTTGATTGTTGCATGATTTGTTTTTTATTGTTGATGATGTTCCAAGCAGGTTTTAGAAATATTTTTTGAAAATATAATTGATTTAGAAACATCATATGCCTTTGCCGCCTGGATCACTTTCTGTAAATTAGTTTGTAATTTCGAAAAAACCGTTTGAATTCTTCATTGTGTGATGTTTTCTGAATTTCTGAGAAAAACTTTAGTTTTTCTCTAGAAATTAAAATTCCTTTAGTAATCCATTTGTTGTTATTCCGTTTTGGAACAAACTTGTATGGTTTTGAGAGGACAGTACATGTTAACATGAAAGTTTAGTGTAATCACTAAACAATTTTAAAATGCTGTTCTACCGAAAGATTTGATTCTTGGAATTTCCAATCTTCTTTGGAAAGGGAAGTGTTGAGGAGAGCGATGTTTCCTGGCCTTAAGTCTCTTATTGTTTTTAGTGATTTTGGGCTCCCTCTCGATTTTTACTCCACTAATAATAGCCTCTTGGCCATAGTGGTCCGAGATAGCTGTATTGACCACGGACACTGCGACACTTGGGAGATTAGATATGATATTGTCGATTGTAGACTGTGTAGACTGTGTCACACGCGTTGGCGTTTTGACCAACAACTCAAGGTCGAATGATCTTAACAAGTCGACAAATCGTTTGGTGGAAGGGTGATTAGTGTCCATCGCATTGATGTTAAAATCGCCCATTAGGATATAACCCTGTTCATGGTTAGTTAAATCCATCAGTAGGGCTTCAATATTTGTAAAGAAATTTTCCTCATTGCCGTTGGGAGACCTGTAGATTCCGATGACGGTAAATTTTGATCTGTTCGAATTGAATTTTATCCCAACTGCTTCAAAGTCTTTTTCTATAGTTTTGACAAGTGAAAAGGGAGAAAATGAATAATTTTGTTTGACAAAAATGGCGACTCCTCCTCCTTTGGAAAGTTGTCGGCAATATGAATTAGCCAATGTGAAATTTGGAATTTGGCATAGGTCGATGTTCTTGTCATTAAAACCGTTCTCAGTTACAACAAGTACATCTGTTTTCGTTTCTTCACACATCAATTGAATTTCGTCAAGCTTGTTAGTGGCAGATTGGGCATTTTGGTGAAGCAGTCGGATTTGAACCTGATTGAGAAATTTGGAATTCGTCTGTATTTGTTGGGTAGCGTCAGTCCAATTTTGTCCGTCGGCCGTCTGTGGGGTCCCTAAAAAAACACAATCAGCTTTATCAGAATTCACAGGAGATGAAGTGGCAGGTGACAGCTGGTGACGGCCTCGGCCTAGGTCTTGTTGCAAGTACGTGTCATCGCGCATGCTGGAGTTGACACCAGCGCGAGTCTCGAAGGAGCTGGTCCTGGCGTCTCAGGCAGAGGAAACTGGTCTCGAGGGAGTGGACACAACAGTCATCGCTCCACAGGCTGCACTGCCGCTGGAGAAGGTGCTGCCGAGTTCAGTTGTTGATGGTTCTCACAGGAACCAAAGTCGGCCAGTCTCCCCGCAATCAGTCGTGCCAGAACCCTCCTTGCCGCACATTCTCAGGTGCATGCCGTGGGCAGTAAAGTTAGGACGTCGGATGCAGTTCACCTCCAATACCCTTACATCCTTATGCCGATTGCAGAGTTCCGTTATGTAGCCATTCACCATCCTGATCGTCCTGTTTGTTGCGTTGTCAGGAGCTAAGTCATGGCGGTGGGGAAGGGTAGCTACTAGCACTTTGGAGGATGAGCTAAGTTGTTGAAGGATTCCCTCCATGTGTTTGTAAATTATCTCCTCCTTGCCCGCTGCAACATCATTGGTGCCCGCTATGAGGACATAGCAGTGGTTCGCAGATGGTGGGCTGTTCGATGGCGAGACGATGTGCAGCAGGCCGGCTCCGGGTTTACAGACACACTCACTTCGTTCCCTGGACCTGTGAGCTTACCGACAAAACCGGCGATATGTCGGGTGTGACTATCACCCAATATGGTGACGCCATGGAAAGGGATTTGTATTGAGCTTTGTTTTTCAGCTGTCACATGTTTACTATATTCATGTTTTTTCTTATTTTTCTTTCTTCGTTTTTTTGTTGTTATTTATTTTTTTCTGAGAAGACACAGGTTTATTCTCCCTGAGAACAGTCTCCTCATCAGGTAGTGGCTCTGGAGGGTTTGTTTATGGGAGGTGTATGGATATTCGACAAGGTAGGGCTTGGTTTGGTCAATATGGTGGGGTTTTTTTGTACAGTTTTAGCTGTTCTTCAAGAGCCTTAATTGCCGATATCATATTGGATGCTTCTTCCTTGAGGATGGTGCACCTTTCACAAGGTCGCTTCAACCTCGTTAACCTCTTCCTCCAGCATTTTAATAGCTTCCTTAGCCGGCGTCTTGTCATCAGCTACACGTGTCATGATCTCAGTTTGGGTGGTTCGATGTTCAACGGTGGTTATAGCAGGTTCCGATGTCTTTGTTCGAGGTGGAGGAGTTCGAGTGCAGAAGAAAAACTTCACTCGTGTACTGGGATAGTCGCATATCGTTTTGTATTGCATGGTCGAGTATGGATTTCATTTTTGTTTTCAGCTGCGATATCTCATTTTTCAGGGCTAAGTTTTCGTTCTTTAGAATGCTGTCAGTGTCTGGCGTTGTCAGTGAGGTTTCTGTGTTAGTTAACACTTCAGATTTAGGAGTGTTATCCTTCGGAGATGACCCTGGAAGGTCCGGGGTAACGGAGGTCGGAGTGTCGGACGCGGTAGTGCTGGCGCTCTCAGCCGCGGGTGTCCGGGCGGGCGTGTCGGCGCGCTTCTGTTGAGGTGTCAGCACCAGAGACCTCATAGTCACAGGATGTGGGCCATCATGGTTATCATTTGTGGACAATATTTGGGTTTTTTCCAAATTTGTTTTTACCGTTGCCTTACAATTAACGTCCCCAGACATCTCCAGGTAATATCTCCGTTTTTTGAGTGATAACTTTCTCTAAATTTATTGTTATTGTACAAAATATGTGGTTTGCCATTTTTCGTTTTTTTCAATAGTAAAGTTCATGCTGGTTTTATGTCAAATTTTCAACTCAGTTGTTTAATAAATAATAACAGTAATAAATATTTAATAAATAAAAACAGGAATAAATAGTTAATAAAGTAAAAGCAGCAATAACAAGTTAATAAGTAAAACAACAATAAATAGTTAATAAATAGAATAGCAATAAATAATTATTAATAAATAACACAATAACACAGATAAATAAAAAACCACAGCCACAATTGTGATAAAATAAAGTTATTGATTCCTGTTAAAAATATTTTAATCAACAAAACTAAGTGATAAAAATATATCTGCAGCCAGGTGGATTCGATCTGAGGACCCTTGTACTGTTAATCAGTTACGCAACTGATTGCGCTACGAACACTGATAAGAGAGATCATATATTTATCGTTCCTGCAGTGTGTAACTCCGAAGACCATTTAGCGTGGGATTATTGCAAGTATCACGTTTAACCTTGAAACATCCAAGATTACAGGAAAATAAACAAACTCACGAAATTAGTCCTTCCTGCTTATCGAGTGCACTTTTTAAAGGGTCAACTTACTAATTAAATTCCATTATTTATATAGAAACTAGTTAAAATAGATAAAAAACATCGGAGCTTAGTCTGCACGTGTAAACGGGGTAGGACCAGGCCTGCCAACATTTGAATTACATTTGCTACTTATTAAAAACGCTAATAAAAAAATAAAAAATCGTAAAAATGTTAATAATATGTGAGTTTTAAACATATGGTTGAGTTTCAATCGTTCTTGTTGTACCTGACTGAAAATACTTACCAAGATAAAACAGAATTCGGGGTGGGATTTTTCGTACCACTTACTTGTATAAGTTACGTTTATAGATAAAGATTCTTGACGAACGATACGGTAGGATAGATCTAATCTTTTTATGTTATTTATACTTAATCGCATGTGGGGTGAACCCTTATAAGATAAAACAATCATTCAATTTTAGTTTGTTCACACTAAAAATGTTAAATTTGGGCTCAATTTGAATACGAAAAATGCGATAGTTTGAGTAAGTAACTAAACTTAGTAAAATTTCCTTTCCAATTTGACTTTTAACTAGCTTTATCTAACGTAAAGAACCTAATCCAAATAAAATCTATAAAAACCAAAATAAATCTATTCAGTACTGCTAGTGTATAATTTGCAATGTCGTCTGATTAATAGCGTTATCGTTAGTATAAACCATTATCTAAGAATGAGATGAATAATGAATAATAACAAACAACAAACAGTGACCCTCGTCCCATTATTCAACTTGCACCTTCCCCCTCTTCTATTATTACCGAGATCTCCGTCGGCCAGTGACGTCACCGAGCGTCTGTACTACCGTGCTGCTGAGGCCCGAGAGAGCGCTCCAGCTTCTGCTCCAACCGATTTCGTATGCAAGAATATTTCACAAGAGTGATCCTGTCCTGTTGGCACTCCACACCGACTTTCTCGCCGCCAGTTTTTATAGCGTCTGGAATCTTAGTAATCGTTATCGCCGTGCGGACTGTTAAAATCGTTACATAAAGAGGTACATTTACCTGTAACGATCAAGTCGGAAGGAAATGTAATAAAAACGTCCTTAATGACTATGATTTACAGTTTTTAAAAACGATTGCATTCGACTCCAAACTTGAACAGCTGCACCCTGTACTGGTTCTATACGTAGTCTGGTACGACAAGTATCACATGTGAATGTTGAGCTTAGCTCCAGCTCATCTTCCTCTTAGTACAGCGTCTGGAATCTGACGCCGTCACAGACCCGACTCCTGGAATCCGAAGGCATGCTCGGCTGAAGAGGTCCAAAAAACGTCGGCTATGAAAAAGCTCCAAACGAACTTTTTACATCGTTTCAACATCAGAAATATCTAGGCTATAAAATAAAAATATAGTTTAATCTAGGTGAAGGACTGGAGCTACAGTCAACATTCGTACTAAATCAACCCCCATCTCGTTATCAATCGAATCAACCATAGCTACGTTAAGTTTATATGTAGTTTTTCTAATATTTATTCAATTATATACACAAATAACTTCATTAATGACAGATTTTCAAGATAACCCGCGGATCTTCTCCAAAATGGAAAATATGGAATAACTCAAAAGCTTTAACTGAGTAGATCCATCCAGTGACATACCAAATTAAAGGTTTTTATGAGACTTAACAAACGACACAAAGAGAAATACATCGAAAATAGACATCATGTGAAAAAGGATAACATTATAATTTAAAATTTAGGCTTGTTAAACAGATACGTTGTATAAACTAGGTCTCAAAATACCGAAAATAAAAAAAAAAAAAAATACGGTAAAGGTAAATTGATACAGGAAATGTTTTAAATCCTGATTTAATAAAAAATAATAGTCAAATGGACGATTTGCATGCAATAGACATAGTTCCTTATTACAATAATTGACAGTAATTACAAGAGAAACTACTGCCTTCTCTATCTCATTTACACGAGTGCAAGGTTGGCTGAATACATTATACGTGTTTAACAGTAACGCATAGTTTACACAATTAGCAAGAATGTGTTAAACTGTACGGCAAACTGGGAAAGACATCCGCTCGAGCGACCAATTATTAAGAGACTTGAAAACCAGTGAGAAAATAGGCTCTTCATGAAATTGGACTCTCTGACTATTACGAACTCACAAAGTGACATGTGATCCAAATTTCGGGATTAATCTAACTTGTATTTTTTAAAGTACGATGTATCGCACCTCCACAGTATATACTTGCAGCTATTACTAACGGTACTAAAGGTGAGATAAGTGATTAGATTGCAATCATTTTCATTTTTTCTCTTAGTAAACTGTATAGAACTAACTCGTTCTCTTAGAAGTTGTGCGATACGAATGTGGTGAATGACTCAATATTAGACACTGCGCCATAATATATAGCCAAACTAGATCTAGTATTTTATTGCGTATCGAGTACTAGAAACAAAATTCCTTGGCTAGTGGTCACAGAGGGAAAGAGGAGATTTCGTGCTAAATTTTGTAAAAAGGTTAATTTCCAAAGATTATCAATGATCACTGACGCCATCAGAAAAGCCAATGTACTCGTAATTGTAACCTCTCTTGTAACTGAAGCGTAGCAAGTTTAGTTGATGCAACTACCTCTAATGCGACAGAGAGGCTCTGATAATATACGATGGGTGCTACATCCAACAACTCAGTACAATGGAGTAGTTATAAACTTTGTGTAACGGAAAAGTAGGAAGTTTAGTTGTTGCAGTCATCTCTTAACACGCGAAAGAGAGACGCTCTAGTGATGTACAATAAAGTGGAGTAGTTGTAATGTCTCGTGTACCAGGAAGGATGGAAGTGTTGTCGATCCAATAACGCGCTAAGAAGCGACAAAACGCCGGTAAACATAGACGTTCCGGTAATATAATATCGTGCTACATGCAACTAGTCAATACAGTTGTAAAGTCTCGTGTAACAGGGGGGGGGGGATCTGTTGACACAATAAACTCCTAGGATGCGGCACAGCTCTAGTGAACGGAGATATTATACGATGGCTGCTACATCGAACTAAAAAGATAAAGTAGAGTATTTATTTGTAAACTTTAGTGTAACAGGAAAAGTTTGGTCGATCCAGTAAAATCACAATATGCGACATAACTTTGGTAGGTTTCTAATACACAATCGCTGCTACAGCAGACTAAAGGTATTTGAGAACTCTAGTAAAAAAATAAAGATAAATAATTTATTGATTATTTATTGTTGAAACTGTTCATAAAATTACAGTGGTATTAAAAATGTCGGGGATCAGTAGGGGTGTTAGTACGTATACCACATTTAACGATCCGTGTAGATGAGCATTTCTACTAATAATTGAAGAAATAAATGTACTGTGTAGTTATTGTCAAAAGCAGAGTTAAATGTTAGCGAGCACGGGACCTCTGACAATAGGTCAGTTGGCATGAGTGGGGTTGTCGCGCACGCGTCCACACGCGCAACAGCTACGTATATCGATTTACCACTTGAATACCACCATCACTGTAGTATAACAGTACTGTATAATTGAGTGAGTATGACCCGTCCACCTCTGTGGCCTGTCACTGACCCACTCCTTCCCGCCTAGTCAGTCAGTCGCGCTACTCTACGAAACATTGTTCCATGTTTCCACACCAATATAGATTTAAGGATTTTGGAAGGTAGCAGCCTAACCCTTTGCTTGCAATGATGTGCAGAGTGAGCATGGAGTTTTTGCACACTTGTCCAGGGCCGACTGATTCTTGAGTAGGGTCGAAATGATAGCGACCCCTAGGGTAGATTGATCTCGTACTTTAATAGGCACACTAAGGAAGGATTTGTTTTCTTGATCTCAGGGCTCCGCACCACTGGCATTGTTTATAAATTGTACAAAATAAAATGGTTATTAGTAAAATATAGATCTACTTGACTACCAAACAGCAAAACTGTAATAACTTTTATAAGTTACTGTGCATATTTTAATATTTCAACTGAATCACGATATATTTTCACCACCTCGAGAATATCGAAGCTTACTGTGATCTAATCGACATCTTGCACCTGCGAACGGACCCTGTTTTTAATAATGAAGAACAAACAGTTCAATCATGATCCGGACTTTGGAGAGCAGAAAAAATTATAAACAGACAGACGTTCAACAAAGACCAAGGACGTTAGAGAAGTCCTACTTAGTTGCGTGACTACATAAACTGAATTCTAAATACGGGATGATTGTGGAGATATCTGCTGGTCCAGTCACATTTAGCTGGTTACAAAAGAAAGTTTATTGACACGTTATTGAACGAAGATAAATACTGGGAAAATGCGAAACACAACATGAACAAAGACACGCAAGTTACCGGGGATTTAAAGTTCACGATTTTGACCACAGACGGGGGAGGCTTGTTAAGCAGAAGTCGGGGAAGTTGAAGCGAGATGCGGGCACCCACATGCGAGGCCACCGGTACGGTCAAACTCATGCTCAAACATCATGACAACTTTTAATGCTTTTTACTTGTACAGAACTACTTGGTCGTCCTGAAACAATCCGTGATCCAACATTAGCCTCTTTTGTGTTCCTTCCTTCCCATATTCGGCGCATAAGACAGATACACAGCATGAATCGGTGTTACTAATCTATATTTAAAATGAATATTGGGGAAAAAACGTTCTCTTCCAACACCAACCTATCCAAAAACTGGCTCACAAAGGTACAAATAATAATAATTCCTACTAGACTTTGAGATGACAGTTTACGTAAGCGTGTCAAATATCCAAATTTAAAGCAAAGTAGGAGAAATCAAATATAAAAGAGATATTTTTTAAGATGACAAGAACTGGTACATGAGTATTGGGAATGTTTCTGCTATACCTCGGAAGTATGTCATTACTGTGACGTCAGCCTCACGTGGTTGGTTTTCGATCAATCATTGATCATTAGGATTATTCATAAAGAAAGATACTTTCGGCTACTTTCATATCAACTCCACAAAAAGTATATTAAGTATATTAATGTTTAACATTGAAACTAATCCAAGCCACTCAGTTGAACAGCTAATTTACGCATTCTCAAAAGGTCGTATCTATTAAAAATCAATTCAAATTGATTTTTACGTAATCAAGATGTGTACAATTGGCATCTAGTACACAAGACGTCCCCAAGGGGGGATATTTTTAAAATATAAATACAGGCATACACTTAATTTCTAGAGGTCACTTACAAGGCTAGGATGACAATTTACCTTGCCATTATTAACATGCTTAGTGAACAGCAGACAACGCCGATGTGATGGTGCTGGCGCCCCGCCAAATTTCGACCTGTAGCCGCTTGACAAACTGCCGAAAACATCGGGATCAGCGGCTCTCCCCGTGTCTCTACCCTACCCGCTGAAAGTGCGGGGACCTGATCGGCAACCTAACCTGATCGGACGCTTTCCCACCCATACCTGCACGTGTCTTCTACACTGCAGGAGAGAACAGCTGTGGTGGCTGTCGGCCATACAACAGTGTTCTGGTTCGTGCAAGCGATCGATCAGATAGTTCCATGTAGCGAACAAAATGTATGCAAATAGTTCGAGTAATTGTTAATGACTAGTTATTTGAAGGAACAGAATAATTCGAATTCATTGTGAACAAATCGTCCGTGTGATTCGCGGTGGATAGTTCTGCATCTTTCACTAGGTAAGAGCGCACCGGGCGGCCAAAATAATTTGACTTATTTAATACTTATTAATCAATTCCTCGAAAATATTCTAATGGGTTTACAGAATGTATTCGTATATCCGAGCATCAGTTCCATCTATTTGGGACTATAATAAACAGCAGTAAACATATAACTGTGAGGATTTACATCGTATTTAACATTATATATTTTATTTCGTATATAACAGAACAACTTATGTTTGTTATGTAACTTAAACCCTCTTGAATTACTCAATATGTGTTGCCTGTCATTCTCGTACACTGCACCCAACATATTGGAAGGCATAACAATAATACAGAATAATAAATATAACTAGGTTTTTTCCAGTAACAATGAAGAAGTGAAATTATCTGAAGCACGAAAGAAGAAAATTTATACATAATATTACGTTAACATTTCCATACGTTAATGTTATGAATAGTTTTGTATCTTCAAGAACGTAATAATCTTATGATCTTAATAATCACCTCTTTTAAAATGGTCAGTTCGCTACAAATATGTGGTAATTAAAAGTATAAGCTGAATAAATGTAGCCTAATAGATACGTATTGAGAAATCACAATGCGGCTGCAAAATTAAAGGGAAATCAAAGTGACTTTTTGCGCGTTTAGAACGAGTTCGAGTGAAACCTGTCGGAATGCACAACACAAATCGCATCAACAAATCAAATCAGCAAATCGACAACTCGTGCGGATAATCAGAGAAGTTTTGCCGGAGTTCGACGTAAACGAGTTACAACTCGTGGAAGGATAATAAGCGATTCGTGACACGGTGGGTAAGAAAAAGTAGATCTACCATGCCAGTCACGCCCGCAGGGGACAAAGAACAATGGAATATGATTACTGAGCTGCTGCAGCGGCGTCTCGCCACACACACAAGAAATCTCTTCAAACTAAATCTACACAGGAGGCAGAGAAGAAATATTGCTTTATCGTACATAACTACAAGGTGGGAGTACGCCACACCACGTATCGCGTAACAAACTTCGCTAAGGTTGCATGCAAAATTTCAAACCTGTAGCGGATTTCATTCTCGAAATGTCTACACTCAAATAGAAAGACTGTCATAATACAGAACATGATAGGCTGTTATTACATGATAGGCTTCAATGACACTCAGAAAAATTTTATGGTGGACATGCAATATCATCTTAATCGAGATATCTTGCAACGTGATACACTCACATGTTGTTCAATGAGTTATGTAGGTTTCATAGCAGTGTATAAGTAAGATCGGTTGAGTTAGGAAAGGTGCTAAAAGTATACTAAAATCAGATATTGTCGTCAAATGTTAACATTGACTTTCATTCTATTATTTTTCTTTTTACTGAATAAATAATCTATATGTGATAGTATGTCATATGTTAAAATCTCATATGCATGTACTCAGCTTGTTTACACATCTGCGGGAATCCTGGAACTAAATTGAGACACTATAATCAATCACATCAATGTAGACAATTTGATTAAAAAGTAAACAAGTGGACATAGGGAGCTGGAAAGAGTGAGTTTAGTTGTTAACATCTGTTTATTTTGTCACCGTGGTGGGCGAGACAATAGAATCGGACCACGAAGACAATTTTTGCCCAATTTTCTTTTCTCCTCTTTCTGCCCAACTTTTGTCAATTTAACCTACTGTCGGAGAAAAAGACGTTTAAATTATTTCATTCCCTAAAATAGAATGGAATTTGTTGTAATAAATAGAGAACTTAAACATACTCTAATCGGTTACAACCCCGCATCTTATCTTACAACCAAACCACAATGTCGTGATCAAGGCGAATGTCTATGGATTCAGACCGACTCGCATGACGCCGACGATTGTTAAGTGGTTAGGTGATTAACATTGCCGGTAACTGGGTCCGGATACTCGCCATAACGGTGAGTTACTTGCCACTTAATTGGGAGTTATTGCGGGGCAGAACTGTTCAGCTGTTCAACCGTGTTCCGCGCACGCCATCTTGTCGTGTGAAGGAAGATCGGTCTGGATCTGCATTTCTAGCACACACAGGCTTATCAATGTACACTAATACTAATACATTTTTTTAATAGCATGAATAGTTTTTATTTTATTATTTTTAAGTACTTATTCTGCGCGTCTTCGCGGGCCACTGGCCTATGCGAGAATCTTATCAACAGATAACGAGGGAGAGTCCGGATACAGTACAAGGTCGACGGCATTGATAAAAAGTGCAATGGTCACAGACAAAATTTGAAACTTCGTTATCTCTAACGCAAATCCGAAGTTCGACGTCTTAGACCGAAGAAGAAGAATTCTCAAGTCCAAGAAGAATATTAGAATTCAGAAAGTTTACACAGTTTTTTTCTAAGTTAAGGCAATGGCTGCAAATTTTATTCCAGTTCCCACCCCAATTCCTCTTTTCCCCTTTACTTTACCTATCCCAAAAACCTAACAAGGAGGGTAGTAATCAGGTGGACAGTAACATTTCTTAAGGCATGACTGCGCCGCACCACCTCAACCCAGAATCCAAGTCCGGCGCGCCAGATCCCGGCAACCGGTTCCCCCGAACATTGAGAACGATGTTAAACCAATCAATTAATAGGCAACCGGTATCTGATTCGGTTAATCTATGCTGAAACTCCGTTTAAATAGCCCATGACTCAGGTTGGAGTGGTCTACTTCAAATTCCAACACATTGTACTACGTTGTCTGGTGACACCCGAGACATTCATGAATTGTGATGGCGATAAATGATAGTGGGCCGGTAAGATGAGAGAGCCTGGGCTGCGGATGTGGGTGGCGGGGGAGGAGGGGCGGTCATCAGTAAGTGACACCAGACCCACTAACGAGCCCTGGGCCAAATGGTTTCCCGATACTCGACAACAGAGATAAAATCGGGCGCCTCAAATCCCGCACTCTTGCCTTGCCCTACATTCTGCTTCTGGCCTGAGCTTCGCTCGGTGTCGTCTGTCGCAGATCTCCAGATATGCGAGCAGCAACTGACTACTCGAGGTTGAGAGAGGTGGGAAGGGAAACCCACCCTCTGCTTTCTTCGTCCAGAGAACACCCTTCCAGAGCTGTTTACGTAAAAACCGATTAGTCATGCACAAGATCATCCATCTCCCTCCCCTCCATTAGTATTTGAACGATAGAATTTATAAAGAAGAAATTTTAATTATGTTTGGACACCTAGTTTTGCCTCATACTCTACAATTTCGACAACATTGATTAACACAGTTCAGACGGCCCACAAATTTGTAAACTAAAAACTGTATCGAAAACCGGTTATAAATAGTGTAGAGGTTTTAAAAGACATAACTTGAATTTCAAGCCTTGGTTAGAGATAGAATCTAAATGGGCGTGTGTCTTGTCATTTGATCTTAAACTGCTTACAACACTAACCATTTTCACTCGTATATTAACAAATGATTAAAGTTTTTCAATGATATTTGAAATTTCAATCTTGAATATCTAGAAAACTAATGAAGATAAGGAGCTTGGGTTTGCACGAAAATGTTATATAACCATTCAATAATTATTGTCAAAGAGGGTTATCATTTAAAAATTATGAATACTAATATTCTTCTTTCGAGAAGAGAAAACCAATTCAATCGTTATATGAAAAAAAAAAAAAAAAAAAAAAAAAAAAAAAAAAAAAAAAAAAAAAAAAAAAAAAACAGGTAGTAACATTAACTGAGATACATTTGTTTTGATTATTTTTTGTAGATTACATGCTACAAAAAGAGTGTATGATTGTTGATAAGGCGGTCATGCAGAACCGTGACCTATGAGAACGTTTATCACGCTCAAATTACTTTAATTAGCTGAATAGCTCAGATCCATTATCAGACAATCGGTACAAATTGGAAGACGCCAAGAGAAGGCCACGATTGCCAACTACTTGCATCTAAGTATAGGCGATACTTCATCGATGAGGAGGTTTAAAATAAGTGTTTGAAGGAAGTAAATGAGATAAGCATCCTCTAAGTGCCCTTCCCAACCCGTCTGTGGCTCGTCCGGAGGGTAAATATTTAGAGGCGCCGGAGCCGTAGCACGTGTAGACAAACAGGTTTGAAGAATGGTGGCAGCTAGGCAGCTAAAAAAGTAATAAAGTGATGAATTATGATGTGTAAGGAGGTCAACATGTGAATGAAGTAGTAGAATATTGTAATAGGCAACCCACAATTTAAATACTTTCAGTTTATAAAAGATTTATTTGCAAAGGACGAGGAGCTAAACGGAAAATGTATGTACCATAGTTTTAATATAAAATCTCCAATCATGAGAACCAGGCGATAGGATTTTTGTACATTTAGAAAAATTTCGAAAGTAACCGTCCCGTCACCAGAAGAATCAATTCCAAAAATAATATAACACAGGTCCTGTGGGATAAAGTCGAGAGAGAAGCCCAGTGCAATCTCCCATTGAACTTAAAAATGATAGAACAATACAAATTTCTATAAATCACGACTTCAGATTATAATAAGCTGTAAGGCTAAAAGAAGAGTACAGCTGATCACCAAAAATCATGGGCAGCAGTAGGAATTAATTTCGTAAATGAATAAGCAAGGTCTGTAAACTTTGGTAATTAGTAGAACCAAAACTCCGTAGAGTTCACATAAAATTCAAAGCGTTTTTTACACGTTTTTAATTTATCGAAATTGACCAAGTTCTTTTTAATTTGTTCGATGACTAGATTAATCGTGTTCACCCCGACCCATTAGATGCGAGAATGTTGAATATCAAGGCTGTTTAACTAATTTAAGAAATCATGAAATTTGATTTCGGTCATGAGAACACTGTGCGATCTCTTCAAAAATAATTTTGGTGGTTGAAACTAACAGTAACAAAGGATTAGTTACATTAAAAGAAAAGAAACTATGAAACTTTGTAAAGAGAGCAGCAGTAATCAAATATTGATGGATAACAACAGTTGTGGCTAACCTTTGCATCCTAATGAACGTACTAACAGACCTTGAGTATTGGAAGAAAAATTTATAATCTACAAAATACGTTTGCGATATATTCTGTACGAGTACAGAATCTCCTTTCTTTCTATATTTATATCACTAAAATATCTAAATTCTCCAGTTAAAACAAGACAAAAAGAACGGGAAAGCGGTAACGTTCCGCCACTGAAAACGTCCCGAAAGAAGACTGTTGTGACAACCGCATAATAACGGTATGCAGGAGAAGATGGAAGTGAACGGGAGAGCCGCGCTGCGCTATTACAAGAGTTATTTTGCGAATGTCGGCAATAAATAAGGAAACTGAAAGTTGCTAAGTAGGTTGTAACAGTTTATTGACTCTCTGTTCTTGGCATAGAAATAGTTACAGCTTATAGTGCGTGTACATATTCAGCACGCTACCTACATGTACAGAGTTAAATGTATCAGAACGGTGTAGATACTTTTCGATGATTCATATTATAATAAAAAGGTGGACGTTATGAGAGTCATAACTGTTTTACGCCACCGGTGACTCTTCACTTCCAAAGCAGAATCATCCGTGGAAGAGATGGTTTTTTCTCCAACATAATATAACAAATAACGTACCGCCCATTATAGTATATTTAAGAAATTCCTAGAGGATTTTCAAATTAATGATTTATTTTTGGATTTCAATGTTAGTTTCACCAAAACCGTGTAAAGGACGGGCAACTTGACCTATCCTCAGTTTTAAGATTTGCCATAGATTATTTACAGTTCCATCGACCTTCTTAGAAGATGAAGAACAGTAGATTGCGTAAAACTTTGAGTTCTAGGTTCTAAGATCAAAACTCTTTTTAAGACCAAAAAACCATTAATAAAACCATTAATCTTGAATAAATACTGACTAATAGTAATAAATGCATTACTACATAGTTTGACTTTTTTTTAATAATCACAATTCCCGAGTAATATTACTAATTGTTAACATGCAAAACGAACAAATGCTCTTACAAATAAATCAACATTGCAGATCATCAAACTCTAGCCCTTAAATTTTGTTGTATTTAATATTGACGGCTTCTACATGACAGAGCACATTCTTAATGCGCTTACTGGAAGTCAGCAACAAGTAGTGGAACGGTGGGGTGGCGAGTGTCTCCCCATCGGGTAGACAAACATCACATCAATCTCCCAAGTCCGCGGAAAGTGTCTGCTCAAACCCGGGCAAGAATTTTTTGTGTCCTCCACACAATACGGATCCATTCGGCTTCAAATGTTTTTATAGCAGTTCCAAGAATGTACCTTTCGTCCAAAAGGAAGCTTTTCGACGGTCTTATAAGGTCCACAAATAATGCGAAGACAGAATGAAATCAAAATCCACGTAGAGAAGTAAAAACACTGGTGGGGGGGGGGGAGGCGGGGAGGTTTGGGCGCCAAGACGGTGAACGGAACCTTTTGACAGTTTTCCAGTTCAGTTTTACATCGACAACGGTACTGCTAGATACATATAGTGACGCAGAAGGAGACGACGACATGGACACGACTTGTCCCGTCAGCCGTAAAAGGTGTTACAGAGGTGAACTGCCACTCTCACGGCTAATCTAATTAACTGTCCGTCTGTCTGTCTGTGGGGCAGACGGGGACTGAAGGCCCGGCCAATCTACGCTTCCGGGAAACCACGCGTTCATGCCCAGCTATGACTATAGACTCAATTGCGGTGGCATTACAGAACCGTTCCCGGTTGTTTTATTACAGTTTATGGAGTTCCGCACTATACTTGTTGCCCTATAGACTTCACCTTCTTTGGAAACTAATTTATAGTCATTTAGTTTTTTTTTTTTATCATCACGTAATTATGGGAAATTATGAAGCGCATTTTAATGAAATTTGTAATACAGTACTTAACATTTTGTCGAGGTCAATCTGATAGTTAGCTCAACACAATATAACGAACTAATAGGTAGACTACTTGAAGTATTATTGTTCATCGATTAGATCAAGGAATTGTAAATTTGGTTTAATTTTCTTACCGGTTTTTATATTAATAGAGTATAGGTGGAAAGTAACGTTTATGATAACACGTGACTACACATTATTAATTTGTAAGACAAGACGAGAAGGAGGAAGGCAAAGACCATAATTTATATTTTAACGACATCACATTCATGTGAGGTCTGTCGAAATTACTCACCAAATTAGAAAGATTAAACACGACAATGACGAATTTCGACCAAATTCATTATTTCCTTATTTTGATATGAAAATCGGCTCTGCAGAGGACAGTTTGTTAGCAGAGCATTAAGGTCTTGACTATAATTTTCGGTTCCGGGGAGAACTAATTGCTCAAAAACCCACCTAGGGTGGACATCCACAGAAACTGCAAGATGGGAAAGAACGCGATATGTGAAGTTTGACAAGAGGGCAGTATTCAAACACCTTCGATCGCCTTCGAGGATGTCGTGCTGCCATAAATCTGCAGTACTGCGGTGTATATTTAGTCGACAAAAGTGGAGCCTCTACTGTACGGCGCGCCGGCACGCAAGGTGCACTCCAGAAATAGTGACGCGGCCTGCTCGAAATGTCGTGGCGACCGGGTCCTGATCCTGATCAATCCATCGTCCTGCCAACACCGCCTGTAGGGTCTGGTTACCCCCGTTCTGTCGGGGGCAAAGCCCTCCACTGGTAAACAGTCGCTTACATTTGCCCTTCACACTCTGACACAGGTCAGGTCTGTTCCCTCTGCTCGAAGGGCCTGGTAACCCTTAGAATTCAGTATTAATATACTGACACAACAGTGAAGTTTTTGATAAAAAGTCAAATTTGGAATTGGTGTTTAGGTATAATGGTTACAGCTTCAAATGCGCGGAGTGAAAGAATAACAGTAGGTACCAGCCAATAGGTCTTGATCGGTACAAGTCTTGGCACGTCGTCCTGTAAACGAGTTACACAGATATTTAATAGGTCTGGATCGATAAGTTGACAGTTGACCATAAATACTCCCTTGTTCATGAGGGGTCCCACGCCGTTTCTGGTCAAGATAGACGGACACAACTGAGACTCGACATCATCAATTAACCAATACAATTATACTCGTTCAATCTACCATAACAAAAAAGAGTTTAGACCATTCTCTTAAAAATATGTAATACGTAGCGGATGTAAAACCATTCATATAATGCTATTAGGATTCAACGGGTTTTTGAGTCTGCGAGGAGAAAATACTAAAAGCGAAGTAGGAAGTACTGTATAGCCGAATTGAATTTGCGAATAATACCCCACTTCCTTCAAACTAGAATATTAGGTTAAAATCTGATAAAATTGCAGATTTAATTTTGTTCCACAGCCTGCACTGATCTAGAGTATTTTGGTAGCAACTTTCCGCAAATACACCACATATGTAAAGTAAAATGTATGAAGTAAAATTTTATGATTAAATATTTTCTTCAAAAATCCAACTTTTACAATTACAATATCCAAATATGATGATTGCTATAAATTTACATATTGTTCACAGTGTGGCATATGGTGATCAAAAGAAGCCAAATATGTTACACAAGAAGTCGGGAAGCGTTACACAAAAACTGGACAAATGTCCGAAGAGGGTTAGCGGGACAAGAGGCCGGCGCGGCGCCACACCGGGTGGGCAGCCAAGATATTGCGATATTAATCTCTCTTTAGCAGAGTTGGTTGCAGGGTGTGCCTGGAGCGGGGCGAAAACTTGGCAAAGACCAGAGAAACCTGCAATGTTTCAACAGCTGGGCCATTCATTAGTGCACTTGCTGAATTTACGATTGGCTCAGCTCTACATTTGGAATGGAAAGCTCGGCGGAGCAACTTTTCTGCAGGCGCTGCCATGAAGACTGGATAAAAGAAGACTATAAATATTGCAAATGAAACGAAATCCCGTGAACTGCTAATTATGTGGCAAATTGGTAGAAACGTAATTTCCAACATACCTGCTAAATACTGAATTAAAACTGCAAAATATATTTTACGCTTTTTACATCTTTAAATAATACAACTGTATACACATACTTTAATTGTATTGAAAGCGGTTTAAAGAATTCAATCTTCTGATTATTTTTATAATGAAATACATAATCTTCTTAAAAATAAATACGGTAATTATTATTAGGATTGTATTATTATGTACAAAAAGGCGTACAGTGTGTTAGGTCCTTTTAAAAAGCAAGAGCTTGAATAAAGGAGAAAATGAGTTACACATCTACTTTTCTTTTGCTAGTTATCTAAAATAATAATTTATTCTGTAAGTACCAAGAAAACTCGAAGTTAAATACTACAAAACTTGGTGATCTGAGTCGTGGAGGAGGGGGTGCGATTAACTATGGTACAGTAGACGCAAATCTAATCTTCCTAAATTAGATATTATTAGATAATTCTACAATAATGTGTACATTTTTAGTGCCTGGAGTCTTCCTTATACAGATTAAGAATCTAAGATTCCGGAAACATACATTTTTCCAAGTTTCAACAACAGAGGTTTTCAAATGTTAAAGACGTAATTAAGAAAGACAAAGATGGGTTTACACTGAGAGTTCAGAGAAATGTTGAAGTTGTCGCTAGCGTTAGCAAGATTGCCGCAGAGAACGGTGCACGTCTCTCTATTGTGAGGATCCGCTATCTGAGGTTAGCGCACAACACCGGTAATGTGTACGTCTGCCGTAATGTCAGCCTGGGGCTGGCTGGCTGGCTCTCCTGCTCTCTTCTCTCGGAAATCGATCTGCTCCGGCTACAGTAACGCTGCTTCTCTCATTGAATACTTTACAGCCGTGACCTCCCGGAGAGCTGCCCTTCTGCACCATACCACCATACAGTACAGCCCAGTTCTAGAAGCTGCATAGACATTTAGTTTTATCCTAGTTGGGAAAAATCATCTTCAATGAAATATTTTGTAAAAGATTAAACAAAATTGTTCATTTTTTTTAAGAGAATTCAACTTCCAGCAGTGAAAGGTATATATATTTTTTAAAGCAAGTTTTCTTTACAAAAAATCAAAGCTAGATTCAAAGAGAAATCCTTAGAAGAAATTATAAGTTGAGTGTGCGCCTGAACCCTTTGGAATTTAGGGTTAAATAGTACTCGAACGAAGGGAGCTGAGAGAAAACATAAATAAACCGAAACAACGGAGTATCGAAGGACGACTTCCTTACGTTCAGTAACTTGCAACTTTGACGCTTTTCATATTTTGACCCCAAAATTAATATTGTTGGTTTTTCCTAGGAACAAAAAGAACCTATGTACCAAGTTTCAAGTCTTTAGAACAACTGACTCAACAGAAAACCACTTATTCAACAGGGAAACTTATTCTTTTATACTTGACCACAAAAACTTAGCGTATATTACCTCGCCTCCACATAAACTGAGTTATAAGTAAGTCCCGAATTATGAATGTTATATATGTAAGGTTTTGGTATGAAGGAATGTTGGTAGAACAAAAGTACTGAAAATTCCCATTCAAAAGCTCATAAAGATTAATAAAAAGTAAACTAGTACAATATTGTCTCAAAATGAACTCGATGAAGATAAAACCTCGTGTATACTAACTAATTTTATATATTTTTAAAATTTAAATAAAATAAAACAATTATAAAAACAACAATAACGGAAGATTTTTAATGAAAAAATCCCAGTTGCGTGTATGTAAGCAAAATTCAATTACACTTAAAACAAAGGTTCTGCGTTAAGATACTGAAATGTACCGCAGCCCTGCCTTGGGGACAGCTTTGAATGAGAAAAAGTCGGCGTGTTCGAGGGACAATTAATTAAAACCGTTATTACTCACTCGCCTTCAAGAATGAAGTCGGGTTGTAAAACCTTTTTGGACTAAAAACCTAGATAACCCTGCTGAGACTACTTCAACGAGAATGAAATTACGACATCCTTTTTGTCACATTTCAATTTAACACTTAATTCTACAGAGTATACCATTATGACAGCACAATATGGGGTACACATGGCCCACACCATACCTGTTTGAGGAAGAGAAAAAGCAATGAATGTTTTCTCTTTAAATCTTTCAAATGTTTATACATTGGAAAATGTTTATAATAATCTGACGTGTTGCACAGGTTGCCTAAAAATGTATAAAGACTTTATTAAAAACACAGTTTTAATAATATAACTCACCTTATTATAATAACTTAATTCATGATCAACTTGGTGCACATTCAGCTGTTTCAGTAAACGGGTTAGTGCTGGGACAATATATATTGAAAGAAAGATCTAAAGAAGTCGGTACATGAAATTCGGACGAAAGTAAAATCGACACAAGTAACAATTGCTGGAATGTGTGAGAAGTTTTAAGTGCACGAGGGGAAGACAAAAGATGTCACATTAGAAATAAAGACATTATCTTTGAGTAGACTTTTACAGGACATCCACAGAAATCTGGATAATGATTAACAAATAAGCGTTAAGAAAATTTATGTTCATTTTTTTAAAGGCTGAAAACTAAAATTGGATATATATATATATATATATATATAATATATATAATTAAAAGTGCAATAAATTAAGACAGTCGTGTTTATTAAACTCTATTTTTAGTAATTAGTTTAATCAGGTATGTCTCTGGACCCGAAAAACTGCTACAACATAATCTATAGCTGTAGATAATACAAAATATGTTTGGGTCTAATTTTGAATAATTGAATATTGGTCTTAATGTTGAAGATAAGTCTGCATTGCACTATTTTCCACAAACATACTCCTTCGGATAAACAGAAGGTCTACGCTATTAAAAAAATAAATAATTGTTTGGAGAAGGATTCTATCTAAAAAATAAACCAGTATTTTAAGCAGCCGTATAAATTGTTCTCGAATTCTGGTGACCTATTTTGATTGAAGAATACATACATTTAGTTTCGTAAATTGTTTGACTATCCATGCAGGAGTGTTTTTGATCAATACATTTTAGAGATCTAGAATCACCACAAATTGCAGTCCAGAAGATCAGGACTGAAAGTCTCCTATCCGTTTTAGCATTGGACTCCTTTCATTAGGCATCATTCGATAGAATAGCGTAGATAATAGACATTAAAAACATGTAATTATTTCACACCACATTATCAAATAGCGTGCTTAATGGAGATATTAAAACCCACTAATTAGATCAAATTGCGTAGATAACATAGGTAATAAAACGCACTAATTGGATACAGCGTAAGTAGGTTAATTAATCGACCAAATACCGTAGGCAGTAGTTATTGAAACCCGTTTAATAGAACAGAGTAAAAATAGAGATACTAAAACTCCATTAACTAAGTGATATTTGATTGACAACAGGAAATTAATAAAAATATCGAAACGACCAAATAGTCATAAATAAAAACATTCATTTTTCAAGAATTCAAAAGTTGTGCATAAAAAATAAAATTTTCGGAAAAACAAAATATTTTGTTTGGATTCCTAAAATACATAATATAGTAAATCTCGTGGGTTGGTTTCAGCTCGCAATAGTTAAAATATACGTACTTTATTTGTAGTGTTGGTTTATAATAATGTGTTTTGGTTTGATTTTATTGTGTACATTTATATGTTCTTATTCATAATTTTGAATTAAATCCATACGTTATTACTTTTTTCAGGTAAGGTAGAGGATATATTCTTGTATGCCGTCCTGCCCAATACAGAAATAAAGGCGCGTTGCACTTGGAAATAAACATTCTTTCACACAATTTCTTATAGTCTTAATATTCAGTTAAGATTAACATTCACGATCTCAAGTAACGTGTGAAGCAGCAGAGTTACGTAAAGCTAACGTGTTACTGAAAGAAAGCATTTTAATCCTTTGTAGAACGCGGAAAGTCCCAGAGAACGGAGGGAGGATCCCATGCGCGACTTTATATGATGATGAGCCGCAATTAATAGCAAGCCTGGGACATTAACCAGTGCAGTTTACGCAATTACACAATTGTGCAATGATGGACACCATACACAAGTTCGCTACCGCCAACCCCTGAACAATGGGAGAAAGTCGAGAGGGCGACGTAATCAAACCGCGAATCCTTCCGTTACTGATGCAACTGTTTGTACACAGCATCACCATCGCTCTTTAGCAATAGAACACAATTCAGCTTATAAAGAAAGTATCGTGACCAACAGAAATTGTAATTAGTAATCTAAAAACTAAATCCAAATAAAAAGGTTCCTGTCGTAGCTATGTTCACAAACACTATGTTAAGCTTGCATTTTTTGAATTTGCATATTTTCTATGGTATTTTTGGCATGGAAGATACCTTTAATTATAATATACCAACGAAATATGCGCCCTCGATTGATTTCAATTTTGATTAGTATGCGTAGGCAAACGTGTTATTACCTATGAAATGTTTTCAACACAATACAAGTCGAAGAAACTGTTGATTATATATTTCCATAAAAAAGTAGGCTTAATCGTGATTAAATTGTAAGAAATTACAGCCAGCCAAACATCTGTGAAAATCGTACTGCCTCAGTGCACAATGCTAAGTAAGATATTCCACTACGAGAGAACCTAATCTTGGGAATTACTGGAGAATTATTATAGACTCCGTTCAAACTTGGCATTGCATTAAGCTAACACAAAACACAAATACCCTAATCAGACACAAGTTACAACGGACTATTATTAGGAACTTATACCTAATTGTTTGAAAAGTGTAAATTAAATTTATCGTAACAATGTAATATTTCATGGGGCGATAAACATTTGATTTATTCGGAAACAAAACAACATTATTTATTATATTGTAAAATAGGTAGGTAATGTAATAAACAAGGAGATATATCAAGTGTGAATATTGACTTCGCCTCATTTCCTATTATATGTAGCAAGTTCTAGTCGAACAAAATAACGAAACAAACAAGCATATAATTTTCAAGACAGGTAGAAGACAGCAACTACGAAATGAACTTTGAAAGAGTAAGAAAACTCTTTTGGTATATCCAACAATTTTATTTCAGTTAATGGGCGAAGCGTAACCTCTACTACCTTACTCAATTTTGAGTGGACAAAACACAAAACCATAGATCCCCACTCACGCATATTACAGTGCGTACAGAATGGTTTTGTTTCTACTTTGGAATCAATCAATTTTGGTACATAGATAACAAAATTACGGCGGGTTTTAGACCGACCCTCCTTCTATAATTACACTTCGACAAATCGTCATTCTTCTTTGAACGTGTAAATACAATCATTGAGAATATAACTCAGTTTACAAGTGCCACCTACATGATACTAGATTTAGGGACAGCTCAAGAGTACAGTGCGGAAATTTAAGTTTGGAGATCATGTACACGAGTAGGACACTACAAAAGACTGTTAAGTGGAATCTAGGTCAAGTCCAATCAAGAGATGGACCGGTATTACCGCACCATTGCTCTAGATTGTAGGAGGCACTTGGACTAGATGCTGCGTTGAGAGAAATAAGAGATTTCATTTAAGAAACACACGTTAATGTATAAAATAAACTGGAATATATTTGTATTGAAATATTTGTTGCCAGTTGCAGTTTTCAAATGTAATTACTATGTAAGCTGCGCAGTACTTTATAGTTTTATTAGGAAACTATTCTTTTTTCAAATCCATAACTAAACTTAAGTCTGTACTATATGAAAAACCTATATGCAGTAAAATTTACAATGAGGACAAATTTACGTATGTTGCAACAAAACAACAGTCGTTTGTAATTTTAACGACATCGAATGTATTTTCAGTTCAGACCAGATCTTGGCAAAAATACTGCGCTAATGAGACCAGAGACGGCGATTTTTATGAATGGGATCGTCCCCGTAATGAATGGCCGAGATCCAAACCCGAGCCACTAGAGGCTCGGCCACCGGTTGGCCATCACGCATGAATGAGACGACCCGTGAACAAATTGCTCCCCAGTACCCGACCTTGATGTAGCACAATGGCGTATCCTCGACAGTAGCCTACAGTACAGCAGCAATCAATAACAATTGTAGTGGTCCCCGCCCGGGTCTGTGTCAGCTCGACGTGTACTGGACTCCGGCCAGGTGTAACAACTCCATTCTGTTCCGGTCAAATATAACGAGGCGCACTCCACTACCGACAATGGCTCGGCGCGGCGCTTGGAGGGTTTCCCGATGATAAATAACCGGTACAGAAATAATGACGAAAGGTCAAGATGTTTCTAGGTAGGATTGATTTAACTCATTAGTGTTGACGATCTCCAATTGTAAACTAAAAACACACAATTTTTAGACGTATATGAAAAGAAGATTCAAGGTTGTTATTGTTGAAGACTGTACAGCATTACAATGGTCAAAGATCAATAAGGCTAGAATATTTTCCAATTAAAGTTAGATTTAATCACGTCAAAATACCCACAGACCACGTATATACAGTTTTCGACTAGGAAGCTCCTGCTGACTTAAATTTATTGTACGGCAGTTTTTTGACATTATTTTGTAAAACATTGTACATTTTTATACCCATGTATTCAAAACTATTCTGTGTACTAGTATACATGCATCTTTTCGTGTTTAAACTTTTTTATATCTTGTGTTAAAGCTGTGAATACTGCTTGAGTCATTAAATAATGTATTAATATTTTCTTTAATATGCAACAAGGTTGGGAAGACGTACAGTGATGGCAATGAAATTACTCCTATGTATATGAATAAAGGTTTACAATGGGTTTGATCCGGAGCGCCACATATTAACCTGACTGCCTAAATGTTTAAATAGGGCTTTATTTGGACTCGGTCAAACTGACAACACCACTTGAAATATTATTAAAAAATAATACCGCATAACGATGGAACATAAACAATTACAGAATACCACATCTTAAATTACTCCTATCTGTCTCGGCCACGATTTCAGTGACACGCTTAGTTAAAAATGCACTATTTTTCTTATAAACACTCCCCTTTTCACTTTGTCTAGCATTACATTGCAACATTTTGTACTTGAATAACAACCATAATGGCATCCAGTGGAGATACCACAGTACAACACATTTACCTAGCGATAGAGCTGAAATTCGTACTGATATCGGCCATTACATGAATTTAGAGTCAGCAATGAAATTTCAACGTTACACAACGAAAATGAAAGAAAACCATGAGTTTAATATTGGCTTTATGAGGGAGTCGCTTCGCGAAAAACGCGTAATTTCGGCTGGAGAACATTGCACGCGCTTGAGGCAGTGTAATACACGGAGAAGGAGTTTTATCAGTTCACTATCGGTGGGCGGTTGTGATAACAGCTCATTTCCGTCAGCGCACGTGTCAACCCCCTCACGCCCCATCGCTTACAGCTTTTATATCGTTGTATGTGGAATACTTCGGTACAAACTGGAGTAGCAGATTAAATTTAGTCGGAGGGGACTTGATTTCTGTAGAGAAGAACGTAAGAAACGAAGAGAACTAATCAGAATAAATTTCTTTTATTCTTATAATTTAGTAATATTATCAGAATACTCTATTGTTTTCTATGGCATGAACTCATATTGTAAAACCTAACATATCTGTTATTCAATATATTAGTTATTCCCTCACTGCTGTGTCCTGGATGTTTTACGAGTGTCATCAATATTCAAATTACTTGCCATGGACAGCATACAGCACGGGGCAGGTTTTCACTATGTTGATTTTGCTGGGTTTTAATATAACCACTGTTATCTGAGGGTTTTGTATGAAACATATTGTGAAAAATATCCTTGTTAAAGGGGTCAATCTTATCTACAAAATTACAACCACATTGTTTATGTATGTTAGGGATAGATAAAACAATCCCAAAATCCCCTCTTGAGGAACCCCATTTTAAATATTTAGAACTTAAAAATGAGATTGAATTTCTGTAAATTGGATGGAAACAGAATTAAAACCAATAGTCGTTGATTTCAAAACATTTAAGTTTTGTCACAAAAATATGGTGTCATACACAATCAAATGGCTCCCCTGCACCGTGAATTGAATATATTCTTTACAGGTCAGTAAATAATAATTAGGTTGATAGAATTTTTCTGAACCGAAATGTTATGGTACATATTTTATGGTAACTCAACTTTTACTCCGGATTTGACTCATCACTTAAAAATCTATGGAAGGAGTGAGATCATAGAAAAGTTAGTTTACAATAATTTATAGTATTGATTTTTTTTACTTTTAGCATATAATGTAAAATAAATGAAAAAGGTTTCACCACCTATCTTGTTCTGGGCACGGTTTCTATTCTAAATCTTTTACCTCATCTTTATTCTGAAATAGTTTCTTTCGTACAAAGAATCCAGTTTTCTCTACAAAGTTTAACTAATTTGTTAATACTATTTTGTAAGATGTTCGCCATCTTAACAATGAAATAAAAATTTGAAAAGTTATATCCCAATGAGTACACAATATTTACACAATATCTCATGTAATGTAAATTCTAGTCACACGTGGGTCTTAGAACTCTAAAGTCTACTACAACTTCCAGATGTGGTACGAAAAGGGTTAAAATAAACTGTGCTATTTAAAAATTGTTTTACAAAACTAAACATTTTTAAAAATGTTTGTGAATTCTTTTTACATTGATGGCATTTTCATGTATGATATGGTACCTTATAGAGGGAAATGGTCGAAACTCGTTTGTAAACTTTATTAACCAACGAAGGAACTGAACTTGCGATCTCTACGTCAGAGAGCGTAGTTGTTCCTAAGTTTTGGTAAAGATTAAAGCTTTCCTATTAATACTAAATCTTTGATATGATTAAATTAATTAATCCTGTTACAGATTAATAACAATGATTTCATAGAAGCATCTGTTATTGAAGTCTGATCCATGTTGTACTATGATTATAATATTTTCTAATTAGCCTAATAATCAAAAATATTCAAAACAGACAAAACCATACAGAGACAAAAAAAAAGGCTGTGTATGTAAGAAAGTAACTCACTCATCAATTACTGGTGTTGTAGATCCTGGGCTGAGATCTAGGCTTAGGGTGGAACCCGATAAAGGAAGGGGTTCCCACATTGTAGTATCGGCGTTGATATGCCAGCTATGTCTCCAAGACTTCTTCTCATTACAAATCTTCACAGTTTTGTGCTCACATTCAGAGCTCATATTATCTCATATCACAACACCGCCTAATTGTAATCCTTATTAAATTGTAACAGTCAATATTATCACAAAATTACTTTTTCAGAGTTTGAAGGGAACAGAATATTTCCCTAGTTTGTATAATAACATATTTAAAGGGGTTAAATCAATTTTAAAAATAAGGAATTCTCAACAAACTATTCTGAAAGATTTAATAAAATGTAACACACACATTTACAAACAAGCACTCGTCGTCTACAACAAAAACATAACCTGATCCAGACCTAAACTAGGGCCTATCTTAAGGCGGTACCCTTATTTTCAAACAAATTACAGGTCAAAGCGATGATCTGTTGTAAAATAGAAGCACTAATTATTTTACTAATGTAAAACAAACACAATACCACTTGTAATTTCACACTCGCGAACCGTTACGACGCTACAAACGCATACGACATAACAAAGCAACGTTAGCAACCTGCACTGGCAATGAATTCGTTGGTTTCCTAGCAACCAGTGTGACTGCTTAGTTCCGACGATAGCCGCTTGGAGCACGTCAGCTGTTTCTTTACCAGCTGTCTGCATAATAATCAAGGCTGCCAATGCAGCTCGAAATATCCCTAACATTGCAGGTCAGACAAGCCAAGTGTGTCAACTCTCTCTTTTTTTAATTACTTGAAATAAAGTGGAATTACATAATTATTTTAAGTAGCTATGTCTGTATTTAAAACGAAATAGTTACTATTATATCAAAATAGTTATAAATGTAGTCTTTACAGACATTTTTCAAATCTGTGTTTAGTTTTTCATTGTTAACATTTATACTCTAAATATGAAATTCCATTGAAACTGCTTTAATCATAAATTGTAAAGGATTTCAAGTAATATTTAGAATTAGAATAGTTTCTTTGAATTATAAATGAAATCTATAAACACGTATTTTCACATGAATAAATATAATTTTGCAATTACTGCAATTTCATTTACTGCAATGTTTGTGTAAATTAAATGTTTATTTGAAACATAAATGACTTTTGGAAAACGCACTAATGGTATATAATGGAATTTACAATAAGTAATGTAGATAAATGGTAACTAACTAGGACTTGACTTTGGGGGAATGAACTGACAGAAGAGCACACGACATCGGTGGTATGGAATAAATCTGAATCAAAATAAATTACATGGTCCGGTCCCAATCCAAAATAAATTAACTCATGTATTTGAAACAAGTAAATTTTGTGTTATTGATATCAATTTAAGAAAATAGTGGTGAGGTCATTTTTGCAAAATTAAGCTTAAAAACCTTAAGGTTCCCTTTTTGAACCTTAAATACAATATAATTGAATCGTAAAAAGTAAGGGGTCTGTGGTGTAATGGTAGCACATTCACCCGGCAAGTGAGAGATCCGGGTTCGAGTCCCGGCTGAGCAAGTACTTTTTGTTAATCAATGTTTATTGAAATTAAATTAGGCTATTGCCACCTATACAAATTTAATATATATTATATATAAAAGTAGCAAATGTGAAATTGAATTCCGCTATGTTTCTAATTAGTTCTAGATGAGATTCCTAGTTTGCTTCTTTAGAGAGGGTGTTTTATCTTGTCAGCTTAATCTACAAAGAACAACTATAATTGAGTCAATTCAACACATTTAGTGTGCCAAGTATAATAGCATTATATCGTCGTCAAGAGTTCTACAAATATAATAATTTCTGTTTGTTTTGTATAATTTATTGAAAAAGGTAAGGTTCACAAACATTTTATTAATTATCTCCTGACTTGATACCCACAAATAAGTGTAGTGTCCTTTCAGATAAATGGGATTAAGTTAGGTATTTTGAAATAAGTTAGGCTTTTTATTAATGACCAATAACCTAGATTTAATGTTGGTAGGTGAGAAGATGTATATATTTATACTGTAAAGTAATTTACTTTGCATGAAATATTAAATATTAGTTGCTAGCTTATAAGGTGAATAAAAATATCTTACTAATAATTATTTTTGAATTAGACATTTTATTTCTAAATTTGCTATTTTTACAAGGATGAAATGAAACGAAAATATTCTTTATTTCTGCCAATGTTATAGCTGTACAGCCCTCTTTTCCGCTTAATTTCCTAAAGGGTTTAAGTTAATAAAAAAATAGTCGATGTTTGATTGCTTTTAAATCTGTACTTCAATAAGAAATATTGGTAGACAAATTTAATTTACATGCCCAATAGTTTCTGGAGTTTACTCAATGATAAAAACTACAGAGTAGGCCTATTGTGTTTACTTTTTGTAATAGTTGTTGTGTGATTGGAAATATTAAAATAGAAAAAAAAAACAATGAAAACATTTCCCACAAAACATTTGAAAAATAATAAGCATATATTATATTAAAATGCATTAAAGAGTTTTTTAATTAATTTTAAAAATATTTCCGTGAGGTCACACTTTGAATCCCTAAACCCATAACAGTGGATCGTCAGCTAAAATCTTTTCATTTTATAGAGATGGGATGTCAAAGCAATTGATCAATACACTTCTTGTAAATGAATGTTGAAAGCATATCATTACATCAATTAAAGACATCGTAGGTAGTACTCTTGATTATGAAACCTTGTGAAAAACATTTAGAAGGTTTCATAATCAAGAGTAGCACGAAAAGGAGAAAATAACGCCTTCAAAGTATTTTAAACAATAATTAGTCATTGCTGGCTTGCATATAACGGAAGAGATTTTGAAGGTACTACAAAAAAGACATCCAATTTAATTATTTAACTGTCGCAAAACGAAGCAAGAGCATCTGTCAGAAAATGTGTTCCTCGTTTATAAAATACAAGAACCACATTTATATAATTTCTCACCCTTTATATAATAAATAAATACATTTTTGACATAAAAACACAACATATTGAATATTGTTTTAGAAGGAAATGTTATTTTATAAACATGCAATTTAATCAGTCCTGTGATTGAATATAGTTACAAAAACCCCACTTATCAGAACATGAGTAGTAAAACTAGAAAGAGGTTGTCTCATCTACCTCCTAGCTATAACATACATAATTTCCAAATTTTACGGGATGAAATTACAATGTATTGTTTAAAGATAGAGCTGCACATTTACATCTAATGATATTTACAAATATATTTTCACGTAGTTTTAAATAGTTGAAATATGCACCAAATTCTTTTGTACTTTAAAAGTAGTAAACACATTCTGAACTATACATTTAAATCTCTAATCCATAACTTAAAATTATTAAGCCTAATTATAGAACTAAAAATGTTGGGAATATTGTAATTTGGTGTATTTAATTAATTTTTTTAGACGTTTTGAAATATTAAAACGGTCTTCTATGAGCCCCACAAGTGTTGATTAATAACCAGAGAAATTAAAAGAGATTTAATATTTTAAGAGGGATCCAAACCAACCACGCATTGGGTAGGCCGACTCTCAAAATATTGCTAATTGACGTTTGACGTTTTATAATTAACCTAGACATAAACTGCTAACTAGACAGTGTTGTATAGTGTGAACGGGACGTGGACATAAAGACAACGTGGGAATGTCGTAATGAATTTCGTCGCTTCCAGGAAGCTGGATTATAACATTACGTCACGAGTGTCGGCTGTAATAATATGTAATAGTTATATTACACATCAATTACATACAGTTAACACAGTAATAATTAATGTAACCACACCAAATGCGTTGGAAAAAATTAAATTTAGTTTTGTAGAAATACAAATACTGTTTCACAAATCTGAAACGAAAATGGGAGAATAAAATTGTCGGAGGAGGTCAGAAGATAATAACATAATGATTTTGTTGCAGGTGGATGTTTTCCAATACTTTAGTATCCATACAAAGACATCCAGATAACTTCATTATTACCCTCCTACCCTCCCACCTTTGTTGGTAAATCCTAATAGAATGTTCTTGCTATCCTTTGATTTCAAATCTTTAAGCGAAAAAGAAAAGAAAGAAAGATTTTCTGATTGGAAATTATATCAGTAACATAAAAAAATAATTTGGGTGACAATATTGCTAAAATAACAATTTATAATAACTTTATTTATCCGACTAATATAGCTAATTCACTTTTTATGATAAACAAACCAGTTCTCATCATAATCTTACAGTCTTGTGACTGTAAGATTATGACGGACGAGTCACAGACATTAACAATTGTTAGTAATAGCAATTTCATACAACTATTCAGTTGCAAAATAGAGTTGCCGTATTCTAACATCATACGCTGTGAACAGAGGGGGATCTATGAGGAGAGCCTGCAGAACATGACAGGCCAAAGAAACACAATTGTGTATGTAGTACAACAGCTCAAATACTGAAGGCTTTACAATAATTCAAGAACGTAACTATTAGACCTATGTAATAAATATCAAACGGCTATATCTTCAGTTTATTTAATGAAATAGTTAATCTCGAAATCAATTAACGTACCGCACGGTGATTAATAACTATAAAACCTATCTTAACATATACATTTGCGATCTCTGTTACTTCAAAAATATTTTTTCCACTTTTGTTGACTAAATAGATATGAAAATTGATTTTGTTCAATGACCTCCTAGTTCTTATAAAAGCTACAAATTAAATTCAAAAATTAAAAGTGTTTATGACAGACAGTTAAACACAAAGTTAGCATGTTTGATTATTAAACCTAAGAACATAAACTAATAGCTATACTTGATAAAGTTCAGAAACACAAAATATACTATTGATTTTACAGTGAAAAATAAGATGTTATTTATTTTAAATGTTTACAGGTTTTCAGTAAGTTGTTCATCATAATAGATCAAAATGTTCAAAGGACTAAGATTAGAAATTTAAAGAAAAGAAAGCAACAATTTATAGTTAATTATATTTGTCTATATTTCTATATTTAAAATGTGAAAAATGGAAAAGGTGGTGTTCTTTAAACCGGTGAATGTCAGCAATCAGTGGTACAGGCTATATTATGCTGGATATAAAGAAATAGCCTTACAAAAATTCCAACAGAGAAAAAGGATTCGGAACATTTCATGAAGTAAAATAAATTAATATTTTCCTTAATAAAATTCAGATTCTATAACTAGAATTATAAAAATACGATGTAGTAATAAAAAGTATTTGTATAAAACTAAATGAAAAATTGCAAGTTATTTGTTATCCTAAATATCGTTTACGTGTTTCTTTTTTAGATTTGTACTAAGGTCAGTATTTGGGTCTAAATGAAAATTTCTTGTTAGGTTGAAGAAGTTTACAAGATTTTCAAATTACGTAAAAGAAAAAGAAGGAGAGATATTAGGATTTGTAGATGTCTAAGGATATTAGTAGTTCCATTTGCATTCCACTTAAACGCAATATTTTCGTAACTCGAGGTCTGAAAAATAAACCATATCAGATATTAAAGTTAATGTCAGAAAGGACATCAGTTCGTAAAAAATCCAAATCCACAGAGGTGGTACTGATTTTCATGTTTACTACAACACGACAAGTGTTCGAATGAAAATCACCAACATGTCGAAACTTGACGGCACCCTAAACTCCCTATTTGCTTGTAGTATTCAAATCCCTTCCATCGTAACTTGAAAGGGGAGAGGGAGACCCCTAGACCCCTAGAAGGGGACGATTCTTTAAGAGCGTTTAAAGCTGGTAATGAGAGATCACAAAACGTGTTTAATTAGTGCTGCCATTGCAATAGAAAATCTGGTGATAATTGTTAAAGCAAAGTTTATTAAAAGTGAAAAGATCCTTTCTAAATATTCACTTTCTGTCGCCACAACGTCCACCTTTCCATTCAACGATTTTTACCTTTTAAATTTGTTCCGTTAAGTTAAACTTAAGTTCAATCTTATTAATTTATTTCAACGGTTTCCCATTTCACAGACTTGATACAATACTGTGAAGTAAATAGAGTGGAGCAGATATAATTTAGTAAAAACTAGTTGATGAAAAACAGGTAAGAATAAGTGTAGTAACCTAATTAAAAAACAGCTAAAGTATTCTAAGAAGAAAAAAACAAAAACGGGAAACAACAAATATAAATCGCATGACAAAAACAATACATTTAACAAAAACAACAGGTAAAAACACAGTATTGAATACGTTTCTTACTCTAAAAAAAAGAGAGTATCATTTAGCAACTAAACAACGGGAGAAAGAGAAAAAAGAAAGTTAATAAAAACATTATAATAGGCAACTAATAATTCACATAATTATTAGGTGTTTCTATTTATTTCCTCCTCGAATTTCGTACCTTTCATAAATCTTTGTTCTCGTGAAAGTAAACAAAACAAGAATTCCCTACGGATGAATGTGGTGATGGAGAAAGTACAATATTTTAATTAAGTTATAACAAGGTAACAAACTAGGATACTATCATAATTAGAGTATTTAAATTATGCTATTAATAGGCCTACATGTAAAGTACAGTTTAAAAAACTTTGTATTGGAAATTTGATTGTATTTACTTTGAAATTGTTTGAAAAGGTGATCCTTGTTACGTACTGGAAAGGTTACTCCATTTTAACTAGTTATTGCTAAAATATTGTAATTTCGCATTAGAGTAAAAAATGCAGATGATTATGGAGAAATATACTCTTTATTGTATTTAATAAGCTTTAAATTAAGTACTCACAATGCCATTTTGAGCAAAACAGTAGGTCTTCAACCTTTTGGTAACACTGAAACTTATTTATGACGACTCATTTAGAGAGGGTCGAGCTAAATAAAATATTTAGAGAAAAATGTCATAATTTAATTTTCTAACCTGACGGTGGTTCGGCTGATGACTTATTTTTCTTCTATCTTTTTCCTCTAAAAATTAAACCTATGCTGTAGGTTGTGGTCGTAAGCAAGTTGAATCAGTTCTCGATTGCTCTCTTTATAGATTTTATCAAAGATATGGGGAAATAAACATCAGTTCTGTCGATTTCAACTAACATTATTACTTAGCTTAATATCGTTTAATTTATGACAAAATTAGAGTCGTACTGATTGTAATAAACTACTCCCACGGCCTTCTACGTTGAAAATAAACAAGGCATATTCCAAAATATGTAGAACTCTAACATTTCCACGGACATTTCTGAAAATCTTATGTCACTGAACACGGATACTATTACCACGTTGCATTGCGAATGTCGGTCGTGGAAGTTTTCTGCACAATCGTTGAACCCTTCCGCAAGATTATGCATTGATCGTCGAGGTCATGCTTGGTTTGAGATAGCTACAGGGTAACGAGGGTGCTCAGCGGTACAGGATAAAAGGGAAGTATTTGGCCCAGGAAAATGTTAGAGCAGAGAGGGTAGATATGATCACTAGGTAGAGAGTAATCCTTTAGCTAGGTGAATCGAATGATCCCTTTCAGTTTGCAAATGAAGGAATCCATTGCTAAAATACTTATTAAACAAATAAAAATAGATTACAGGTCTATATAAAAACTTAAAAGAGCAATTTAAATTGTAATTGATGGTTACAGTTTAGAATAATAGATGGAGATAATATACTCCTAACGTAGCGTTTCTACCCAACGCTGCGTTAGTGGGGGATCAGAACAGAAAACGTACAGGAATTTTCTAGGATTAATGTACTGTAGCTCTTTACTATCATGTACATGCTTCAAATTCATTAATATAAAAGCAATTAATACGATATATTTAGGGTTTCTTTTAGACTATTTTACGGATCTTGACTTGAAAGATTGCGTGAAGCTTTATTTCTACATAGACAACATTAAGTTCGATGATGGTGCATGTCACTTTATGGAATTTGGCTGAGCGAACAGTCAGTCACAAATGAGAAAATAAGTTATGTTACACACAATTTTTAAGATCTTTGTAAGCTTAACACTTTGGCAAAATCGAAATTTAGTTATTGTTTTACTTGTTGAAATTGTGGCCAAAAACTTTAAAATTTAGAATTATACATTTCCAATCATAATACCTGCAGGCGTGAAGATAAAGATGGTTTAATATCTTCTCGCGCTCCAAGCTGAAATAAAAAGAAATTAAAATTACCGCATGTCAATTTTGTATTTGAAATGTTTCTGCCTATAATAGTATTTGCATTAGAATAAAGTTGTAATGCAGATTTCAGTTCTATAATAAACGTTACGGAAATTAAAGTTTACCTAATTAGGAAAATTTGTTCAAACACGTTACTTAAAATGAATATAACATTTTAATGGATGGTTGTATTATTCGAAAAAATACTGTACGGTTTTTACTTATACGAATAAATACATTATTGCCCTAGTTCATGTTTATACATGTGTTCTGTAGCTCGAAATAACCCGTTTAATTTTTTTCTTATAACAGGGAATCAAATGTTTAGCTAAAACACTGTTATTTCAGAAATGATTTGAGGCGGTCCGGTCCATTCCAATACTCACAAAATCCGATTTTTTCGAAATTGAGTTATTGGTATCACTGCATTTAGCAGAAAGAGGGGAATCAAGCAGTCAGGTCATATCTTTCCAAAACTAACTGTATCATATGGATATTTAATGCTAAAAAATTTCCAAAACTCACTTAATTTCAGTAATGCCATTCCAAAACTAGCACAATCCATCAGCCAATGGGATGGCGTTAATAATGTCATGTGACCCTTAATCATCTATTATTCCAAAACTATCTTTATCCTCTTACCCAATGGGTGGCCTGGATTCAGTCACATGACTTTGTTTATGTTTGTAATTTTGTCTTGCCTCTGTATTGCTGCCGATGATTTTTTCTGTATTCACTTAATATTTTTACAATCTAAATAAGTTAATTGTGAATTTGTAATGGGTTTATCGGAAAACATTTTACCAATTCCACCTGATAAATCAAGGAAAAGGAAATCAAATCCTGAAGAATGGAAAAAAACAAAGGATAAGAGAAAAAGGTAAGCAGAATAATAACCTACAATTTTGGCTTATGTAGGCTAAGGTTTATTGAATTATCTCTTTGGATACACGATAGTCCAGCCAAACAATTGTTATGTCCGGATTTCATAAAGTTGTCGATTGTTGTTTTCCAGTCATCGGTCATTGTTTGTAGATGTGTGGTCGTTTTTTAAATAGCTCTAACCAATTTTACTTACTTTAAAACCTTTAGCCTGATGAATTTGTTTCTTTTCAGGCACATGCCTACTCAAATGCCAGAACCTCCAAGATGTTCTCATAATGGCCCAACATACAAATGTAAATCACTAAGGATGTCTGAAGTAAAGGAGTTCCATGATGCATTTTATAAATACCCTGTAAAGACTCAGCAAGATAAATTCATCTTGAAACATATTGAAGTGTCATTACCTCAAAGAGATATATACAAACAGTTAAGTACCTAGTAAAAATAAAGGGCACCAAGGACCAACGGGCAGATGCCTGTTGAAAAAAGAGGTGACGCTAGGCTCATAGAGAAATTCCGCATTAAAAGAGAAAGTGTACAATCATTTATTGAAAAGCTAAAGGAAGTACAATCTCACTATTGCCGAGGAAGAAGTTCCGGGCAATATCTCAGTTGTGAATTGAATATTTCAAAACTTTGGAAAATTTACAACTCTAGTGTAAACGAGTCTTTAAAAGTCAAAAGGACTTCCTTCAGGAATATTTTCTGCCAATGTTACAATATTGGAATTGGAAGACCAGTGACTGATGCTTGCTCAAAATGTATTGAACTGCGTGAGAAAATCAAGGTTGAAGAGAAATTAAAGAGAAAACCAAGCCCAAGAAGATGATTTTGTAGTTTAGTAGGCTACAATGTAGTTCTACCAGTGGGACTTTCCTCAATTTGTTTTAACAGTTGTCATCAGTTTGTTTTATTTTGTAGTAACTAGTAAGGTTGATATTCTTAAAGATTACAAAAGATTTTACTGCCCTTCATTGCACTTTTACGTGTTTGATGTATAATAAAAAAAAAAAATATAAATAACCATTCTTTTATATTTCACACTTCCAGTGATGTTCAATTAAAAGAATAGCCCCTAAGTTAGTCAAAATCACAACATTTAATTTTAAGTGTTTTATGTTAGCCAAAATTAAAACGTCTCATGACATAACTAACTTTATCCTAACACCACCTTTCCAAAACTAAGTTTATCCATTGGTGTCAGGGCAAAACTAACATTATCCAAACTTTAATCCTAATTTTGGAAAAAACTAGACATCTAATGTGAAAAAGGTTTTTACTATTTTATGAAAACATGTATCCTTCACCTGAAGAACACCCAACAATAACATTTTACTGTAAAGTTATTAAATTAAACGTTTTTATTGTTTCCTGAAATATTTCAGGAATTGGGTTATGTAAGTTTTGGAATGGACCGCCTCAATTTGTTCTATTTCTAGGTACTGAAGTTTAAATAAACAATCTTTCAAGGACCTATAGAGCAAGTAACAAGTAAGTTGGGTAACATTTGAGTAACCATTGTCGCAAATGGACTCAGGTGAATATTATGGTAAAATATTAATTAAAAAATGATGTTTATTGATTTCTATCTTTATTAATACATAGAAGTAAAAAAATGCACCTTAATATTTTTTGTGGTCACAGATTTCATACGATATACAACAATATTCAAACGTTAATTTTACTCCTTGCAGAAAGTTGTAAAATTACAACCAATTACATAATTCTATAAATTGTGTACTTTATGAATGTTATTTTTAGTAATATATATTTAATTTATTAATTTTAAATTTATTTATGTTACTTTAATGGCGGTTATGGTTTATTATGTGTTCTACAGATGATACTCATAATCTGTAGTAGGTATTGGTTTTTAAAAATATAACACTAGTCACCGTGAAGATAGATAATAATTTTATACTGAATTTAGCGATGTTAAATCTGCACGAAAATGTGTATTCGCGAGATTTATATTATAATCGTATATCTAACACTGTGATCAAGGCAAGCTTACAGTTGACGAAACGAGTATCTTACGAAATGTTTTCTTCGCAAACAAGGTGAAATAAATCCAAAACAAACCGTTGCCGAGAAGACTCGAGCTCTCTGTAGCGGAACTCGCTGTTCATCTTCATCGCAACCTTGACGGAAAATCTTTACAGGATTTTGGGAGTCTCTTTTGTTTCCTTACAAATAATTTACACAGAAATATATACAGGACATTGAAATACTCGGGCACTATTTAAGCTTCATTAGTGCTTAAACAATGATTTTCCGTCACAAAATATTTAGTTTATATACTTCTCAAATGCAGTTTGGAAACATGTTTTATTTGGCCTTTGGTTATAAGATTACGAAGATTGAAATTAACTTGGACATATTTCATATTGAAATAGCTAAATCTCGATGAATGAAACAAAAATTAATATTTTGATACATTACATCAAATACATTCACATTCCTGAAGGTAGTTACGCCAAAAACAAAGAAAACTCCTTATATGTCAGATTTGGTTGCTAGGTTCTTCTTTCATCTGTGTTGGTATACAGGGTGATAAACTCAGAAATGTCAATTTTACGACAAACTTTAAATTGGGAATTTTACCTTATTTTGTAAGCTCATTATATAATTATGTAAATTAAAATTCAGTCATCATTTTCCAATATGGCGGTCAACTTTGAAATTTCTTATATAACCCCTATTTTTCTGACGGATTTAGATTAAACACGCAATTCTAAGACTTTTTCTATTCTTGGTTTATTTTCATATACTTGACCGTTTAGTCGCTAGGAGTGATGAAAGTTTCCAGAATTCCTTTTAATAGTTATTAAGAAGGCATGTTTAACTATTATCACACAGCAGTTCTTACTCAGAGTGTAGTTTTTATTCAATGGCATGTAAGAAAGCTGTTGCAGTTTCATAAATACTGAATTTAATTCAAAAAAGTACTTAAATTACTGTTAACAGTAATTATTTATGATGACTAATTTAGAACTTAATACAGGTTTTCAAAATGAGCTTCTTCTTCTTAAATACATTAGCACGCCTTTCTGTGCAAGTCATTTACGACTCGTTCTAACGTGTTATGGTGAATCTTCTGCAAAAT
Source organism: Homalodisca vitripennis (assembly GCF_021130785.1). Taxonomy (NCBI): domain Eukaryota; kingdom Metazoa; phylum Arthropoda; class Insecta; order Hemiptera; family Cicadellidae; genus Homalodisca; species Homalodisca vitripennis. The sequence goes on from NC_060211.1 coordinate 83,088,615, forward strand.
GGGATCCACTTAACTTTATTTTCAGCTATTACTCTATATCTGGGTGATATACAAAAAGTCGACGGGTGCGTGAGGGCGTGAGGGTTGTGTGCGGGATCTTCTTCTTTTTCGAACACAAGTTACATTCTCGCATTAGTGGCAAATCAGGAATAGTGGGCAACAAATCTTCGTTTAATAACTGTAGTAGGGGGCTCCTATTAGACCCCCACGGTAAAAATGGACATGTAGGATACAACTACCTAATATGGAAAATCTAAATTGGTGGTTCACGCTCTCTTTCAACCAGAGAGGTTTGTGTAGATCAATAATGGCCGCTTTGCTACAACATGGTATTATTAAAAAAAATCGGTCTCGAGCGAAAATTGAGCTTGATCATGAAGGTTTTCAGAACTAACCTTACTACATTTTGTTTTCTGTGAGGACACTTGAAAGACGAACTGTACACTGATAGGTAACGTAATGGGCATTTTGCAAATGTCACCACAACACGTTAGCACGATACGTAAATGACTTGCACAGGAGGGCTCACGCATGTATTTATGAAGATATAGGCCATTTTGAAAACCTGAAGTCACTTTGAATCTTAAAATGTTAACTACGTAATTGTAATAAGCATGAAAAATAAGGTTAAGTTTCCGATTATAGTTTGCTGTAATATTAATACTTTCTGAGATCACAATGGTGGCTTTGAGTTGAGTTGAGCACCCTGTATATTCTCCCATAAACAATGTGATTTATAACTTATTTAAACATTTAATTAGTATTAGCCTACTTCCAATACAAAGCTATAATTTATTACTGTTTGATAGAAATAATAAACTAATTTTACACGTTTTATTTATTGCGAATGAAAATAAACCACACATTCAAAACGTTCAATAGTTAAAGGGTTTATGCATGTTATTGTTAACGGAACACAAAATGTGCCCTCTAGCTTGCAGAGTTTGAACTATCAACAATGGATGTTTGTAATTAGCACCGACAGAATGCGCCACTGTTGATTCTATCGCAATGATTGAGGTCGCTGGCCGGTGAAGTTTAACAGCACGCACATTTATAGTTGGTACTAACGAATTATGGTAAATGTCTTGCTAACCTAATCGCTGCTTCAACTTTTCATCCGTAAAATCATATTTTTATCCTTAGCGAGACAAGGAAATTAGCAGACTTCACGAATTAAAAAGTCACTAAGAAGAGTGGCAGCGGAAAAGAACATTTATTTAAGAATCGTGAAAATTGTCAGATTGTCAGTCTGGCGATTGTTTTTTTTTTCAGAGAAATCCAGTGTTAATTCATTAAAAGACAATTACACTAATTTTATGAAATTCAAAATAATTTTAATTTTTAGACTAACAGCACAAGACTGCAAAATAATGCTTATACAAAGTTTTTTGTATTTATACAGGATGCTCAGTAAAAGTGTTCCAATACTTTGGGGTTTTGTTCTAAAAATAAAAATGCATAAAAAGGTTTATATGAGGTCATAAAACCTTTAGTTTTACGTCTATCTGTCTGTATGTGTTTTATTAAAAACCATTATATCCTTTGAACCAGTTAAGATAAAGTTATGAAACTTGAGAATTGTATTATCCCTTAATAGAACATTTAAGAAATAAAATATTAAAACAATCCTTTTACCCGTTTCATAATGACGTTTAAATTATTCCATCTAAATCCGTCCGCATGTTTGTAAAAACCTTTGAAATTAAACTCACAACTTGTTGAAAAATATACGAGTTGATACTATTTATTCCCACTGGATGTCACCTGCGAAAGAAAACTTCTAGTAGCGACTTTAACTTGAATAAATTGCAGAAAAGGCAAAACTTGTTTAATTAATTTAACCTTTGCAACATCAATGCTGAGATGATTGCTTCTGGTCTATATCTGTCGGTTCAACACCTCACCCAGTCTAAGCCGCTCCAAGATAGTTTCTAAGCCATTATAAGCCATTTCAAAGCCATCTAATCCGTTCAGCTGTTTCTCTCAGAGCGTCTTAAGTTCAATCAGTAAGTGTGGTGTGTGAAAACAAAGGTTGTCAAAGTTTTTTTTAAAAATTTAAACAACTTTTATTGTTCTATTTTAATATGTTATGTCAATTGAAAATTTACAGTTATGTAACTTTATAAATTGAGAACGACCGATGTGATTTTACGTTAATGTATTGTTCTTTGCTTAAACATTTCTGGCCGACATTCTAGTTTTGATATTTCGTGTCACAAGAAAGTGAATAATAATATTTATAAGTACACATTAAATGTTTTTTTTTTTTTATAATTCTTTTATTTATTTTTTAATCTTCTAAAGGTTATATTTAATACACTTGTCATGTTTTAGAAAGATCTCCGAGTTATGTATCATCACGATTGCAACTGCAGTTCTTAACAGATATTTACGAATATTGGCATTGACATTATACGAATAATTGAGAAGGCCAAATAAGTTGTTGGGGTTAATCACAAGTTGAAGGTGCCGGAGCTCCTGACCCAAGATAGTATGTATGGGTATTAACTAAAATGGGAACAAAGTAGAATGAATGGAGCGCAGCCTTCTATTATTCTGTACGCTACGGTGGACGTCCAAGGGATCGATGGATCATTTAAAAAAAATGAAAAAGAGAGTTCCTACGGATATTAACAAAAAAATTGCTCAAATTGGAACCAAGGTATAAACAACTGGCATTTCTGTAGAATAATGTTGACCAAGGATGATTATTCAACATAAAATTGATTTTCATGCAGGGCGGGGGCTGAATAAGGGCGTTTATCCTTGAGTAATTCAAAAACAAAATATTCGAAAGCACAAATTAGCTAGATTTGAATTTAAAGGGAAATTTATTTTTTTGATAAAGAACTTTAATTATTACCTTTGATTTTAACTTTTAACTCAAAGATGATTTAGTTTATTTTAACTTGATTAAGGTGATTATTACAGACGTGAATTATTTACTTTAATTAATTGTCATAGTTTGTATCTTATGCATACGTTTACTAGGAAAAATTGCAACTTCGGTCCTGCATAAGCGTAGGAGATCTAGTATAGGTATTACCCTTTATAGGAGTATTGCTGGAGCAAAGAGAGCAGATTTAATTAGAAAAAGCAATTGATTACAACAATCTTGGAGGTTACAAATCCATTGGGTTTTAAGTGGTCCTTAGTGCTGTTTATGCTAAAAGAGCGGACGAAGCTCCAGAGCAGTAAACGTTTTCCAAAAACTTTAGATCTCTTAACGACACACACACACACACACACACACACACACACACACACACACACACACACACACACTTATTTGCATTTGCCAATTTGCATTTGTCAATTATTATGCATTTGTCAATTGTTATGCCTTTTATTTACTATAAGAGATTTCTAGAAAAGTTTGTGCAAAGCTTTACTGGATGTATTTTGTTATATTTGCTGTTATATTATATTTATATAGTCTATATTGTTGTTATTCTTTACTTATATAATTTGAAAATTTCTATGAAAATCAACAGAAGAATAATGTTAACGGTCTTTAATTTAAAAATTTATAGATATAATAAAAATTGTAAATAATAAGCACATAAAATGTAAAAATAAGCCATATCTTTTATTATATATGTCATGATAGTATTGTATAACTATGATTGAGGGCTATGTATATTGTATACTATCGTAACTGTTTTTCCCACGCGTGCTACTTGAAGCACATGGGAATGAAAATTCAAAATGCCTGTAAAATCATTGCCAAATAAAGATTTTTTGAACTGTTTTGAACTGTTTTTTGAACTGTTTGAACACACACACACACACACACACACACACACACACACACACACACACACACACACACACACACACACACACACACACACACACATACGAGTATATATGGAGTAAATTTGGCTTGTAATACACTTTATCTATGGAGTTAAGAGGTGTAGTTCCTGAAAAACAAAACCGATTTCAATACAATTACAAGAGGGAAAAATTTAAGAGGCTATGATTTGCTAATTTTTAACAAAAATAAAGTTTCCAAAGGAAACTGCCTGAGGTCGGAAAATACAAGAGGCTGGAGGTTTTCATTGGCCGAGATTGGGATCCCATCTTGTTTACTGGGAACATCGTACCCTACAAGCTCTGAGACTAGAGGCTATCATATGCATGGAGATCATAACACCTTATCCTAGGTTCTGTATGTTGGAAGCTTGTACAGTAAAAAAGATTTCTAATTACTTTACCTGCGATTTTGGATTTACCTGAGATTTCACAAGCCGAAGGTCGGGTTAGACAAAAGCGGCCTTAGAGTTTGGAGGCTTCTAGAGTCCAGGTGTTAAAACATTTTAATGATCCTAACACCATTAGCTCCGCTTTTAGAAATTAGATTAACCGATAGGTAGATTAACAAATTTATATCATTGACCAATTAGTTTCAGAGACACGTGATCAGTGCCCAAAAGTGTCAGAATAATAGGATTCTGGGAAACATCTACAAATATTTTGTGGTCAACAAGGTCTTGTTTGAATTTAAAACACATATTTTAAACAACAATTATAAACGCAATAACAAATATGAACCATGAAAATACTATGAATACTGACCAATTAAATTTCATGAACGGTATCTATATTTCTATGTTTTCAAATTAAAATCGGCAATACTAATTAACCATTAATAAATACATTTTATGTGCCATTATAAATTGTTGTAACTGTTTTAGTACCGATTTAAAACTAAATTATTATTTACTGAGGCTTCATTTTGATGTTAATTGTATACACGTTATATTCTAACACATACAATTTGAAAATATTTTATTTGTCCATGAAAAATTGAAGGCTGTACAACTTTGATTTTGTTGACGGTAAACCTTTCCCAATACTTAAGTACGGAATGAAAGACATCCTTACGGCTTCATTGTTATTCCCCAAACACAACCTTGTTTGTGTTGGCGAGTAATAGTGGAATTCTCTTGGCTCCACTTCCTCTTGCCTTAGAAAATGAAATCCTTGCAATGTTGTGGTTGGAAAAACAGTAGATGAATATTTGCGCAATAATCTGTGCAAGTAAGTTCGGAAATCAATGTCTAAAAATACATGGTCATACGTTAGTATAGAAATAACATTACTGATCATATGAGTTTTCAAAACTAATTGTGACGAATGATAAGATCAGGCACGCTGCCAAAATATTTCAATAATATCCTTCGAAGGAGATAGTTGTTCATACTTTTTGATGTTAGAAATACTTAATTTGAAATTATCTGAGCCAAAAGATGTCCATTCATGTTAAATATATTGGAAATTGAGATAAATTAACGCCTTACGTACAATATAGCACTGCAATCGCATGCTTCGCGAAAAGAAAATATACAAACAATAAATACATTTATAGCAATTCACGAAGAAATTAACCCACTTGGCATATAATTAAAATTATTTATTTAATTTTGCATCTCCTTGCTTTAAAGTTTCCCCCTTAATATAACTAGAATGCAGGACAATGTATTGAACGTAATTTGTTACCTACGTCAGCGTCAGTCCAAAGAAGCCCAAGGATAGTCTTGTTCTGTTCTAAAGATCAGCGTTTTATTTAAACGAATTAACAGAAATTACTTTTTTTATACACATGGAAAACAGAGATAAATTAATTGGCCAAACCTCTAAATGTTTGATATAGCCTTAATAGTACTGTTTATATATGTAATTAATTAATTACTGATATTATACAATTATTCTTATAACGAGGATAAAATTAGAATATTGAACTGAAACTTAAACTAGAATAATGCTACTGGAGCGGTAGAGTCAAAATTGCTCGCGCGCGCGCGCGCGCGTGTGTGTGTGTTTGGTTTTTTAAATTCAATAAAATATATACAAATGTTAAAGTATTTATAAAAATATATAATTTTCTTTCGACTTTATAAAACAAATGTGTAAGTGCTCTTTATTACTTTCCATATAGGCATAGTAACATTAGCATTTGTTTCCCAATGAGGATGCACTCTTAATTAGGGAGATTTAATTAATATACTGCCAAACATCTTAAGGGTTCGGTTCGATAGCACAGAATCCGCCAGTGCCGAAAGATGTTTTCGTCCGCTAACGCTGAAAATGTGATTGTGTATGAGCAAAAACATTAAAATGTCTCCTATTATGAGCGTTAACGGACTCTTGTCAAGTTTGCATATTTTTAAATATTTTTTAATACAGTAATAAAATTGTAAAGTATTCAATGGATAATGAATTACCTACTCATTTTATTTTTTTATTACTACAGGTTAAAGTATAACAAAGCACAGTGGTAGCTTTAATCAATAATGGTTTGCAAATGAGAAACTATAAATTTCGTCCAATGTTGTTATGTTTTTCTGTTTTACGGTACATTAAAAAACTATTGAAACCCCTTATTTACGTTGTTTGACAGGTTTACCCATCAAGCAGATCGCATCCATGAAGCTGCGGTTTTAAAACTCATTCCGGCCTTCACACTGCCAACTATTCATTAAAGTATTCCGCTAGATTATCCGCTAGATTGATCCTGGGGTCGTGATTAGAATGTTGAGATCGTGACAGGGGAAGTAGTGAGACGAGGGTGTAGAATTATAGAGGGAGGAGAAGAAGTGATTTGCACGGGAAACCTTGGAGTATGGCACTACTAGTATGAGCGTATCTGCCCTTGGATACTCGAATTCAGACTATGGCCTTTTTGGGGCGGCAATAGCGGCAATGCAATAGCGAAACGCTGGGCTGCCAGAGAAACAATTTCTTTCCGGAAAACAAACTCACGCATCGAGATCTACGGTTTATTCCTGCTGCGTACTCTATCAAATGTTTGTTATCAATTTCTGCAGTAATACTAATGGTAAGACGTCCCACAAGTTACGCCATATACATCATTGTTTCATTGATTACGAATACGCTATCGCTTAACCTTTAATTATATTTGTTTTATTTTTACGTTGCAAATGCCAAAATGCAAAATTTTGTTAATTAAAAAAGTATAGTTCTGACAAAAACCATTCTTAAAGATAATTTAAATAGGCAAATTAGCTACCTTGTAGGGTTTCCTGCTTTTCGGTCGTAATAAACGAGCCTAAGATTTGCAACGTAAGAACAATAATATACTTTAAAACCAGTTTCTTAGGTGGAAGAATAAAGGTTTACGTCCCATTTTAAATACATGGTTAATATGCACCCAAAAACGTTGTCGTTTTTTCTTGTAATGTGTATACTATTTGAGAATTTAAAAAATACGTGAAATATAATGAGTAAAAATGGGTTTGACGTTTCTTCAACAAAATTTGTATTAAAATATGTGTTATGTAATTTGTCTTTTTAAGTGAATGTAAGGTAAGCCCCATTGTACTTGAGTTAAGGTTATAATTAATAGAAAGGATACTTTTCTTTCAGGATTGAATTTTTACCCGATGCAAAACAAACATACATAGCCCGCCAAAAAAAGTAGTCAGTTAAACGAGGAGAGATAGTAACCTCTCACTACCACGCCTGGATAGTCACTGAACGGAGAAATGCAGACATCAAAATGTCCGCGTTAGTCCCGCCCCTAGTGGCTGCAGAGGGAACATGCGTGATGTGAGACGCGAAACGTTTTTTCCCCGTGCAGACATACATCCATAAGCCGCCAAAAGAAGTAGACACTTCAAAAAACAAATAAAATACTGAAAAATCTAAATAGCGTTAGAAGTTTATATTTTAAATGGAACGTCTTCCGTAATTTTATGACAAAAACTAAGATTCTTAACTGTTCTTATGGGTTACAATCAAGATGGCCGCCTGTATAGCCGAATCTTGGATCTATATAAAACCAAAACCTAGAGGACTGTACAAGCCACCGGACTGTACTTCTATGGTCACATATAAGTTACAATAATTAGATTAAATATCCTTAAGTTACAAGTATGCAAATTTAGCAGGACGCAACAGGTCGTTTTTTATAAGCAGGAATTATTACAGCTAATTCAGTCGAGAACAAATATCAGTATGAGAGAAAAATAATGTACTTGAAAATAAATTCCTAAACCATTATACTGTACATATATAAAATTGTGCAGAAATGCATATGAATAGTATTAATACAATTTGAAATTGTTATTTACTGATATCTGATAACTTTTCTGATTAACTTATAATCTTTGATCACTAAGGATTAAAGAAGGGAAACAACTTTTCAGGAACTTGTAGAGCAAGTTTATGACTTTAAAAGATTAAAAAGGATATTAAATTACTTTCTCATGTCTTTTCCCCTTCTATAATTGAAAAGGGTCCCCTTAAAATGATAAGCTATTATAATTTAGTATCAATAAAAGTACGTTGATGGATCATTTTGAAATCCTTGTTGTAAGTTATGACGCATAATGTCTTCAAAATAAAACATCACTTGTTTCTTTTTACTGCTTGAAGCTGTAACTAAATATTGAGCGTATTATATTACAAAGAATTATTCATGATGAACAAATGTTGATACTTCTGTATTGACAGTCAAACGCAGTTTAGCTATGCAAAGGTTTAATGTTTTGTTCAAAAGAAGAAAAGAAACCTTTCCCCAGGAACATCAGTTCAGTAGTTTAAATTTTACACAGTTAATTGTATATGAAGAGATACACGTTTGGTACGTACTTTGATTTAGGAAATCAAAAGATACCTTTGTATAGATACACAAAAGACAAATATTTGATTAAAAACATATTTTAGATTTATTATTCTAAACATATTTTGTCAATTAAAAAAAAATTATGGTTGCCTGTAAAGTCGGTTTTACGGGCGAAGATTTTACGTGACAACGTCTTTTTCTCGATAGAATATTTATTGATATGAATATTATTAAATTGCACAATAGGAACAAGGAATTGAATGAAAATAAGAATTGCACAAATTTTAACTATAGAAATGTATTTTGTTTACTAAAACATTGTACATTATTTGAAATTAATTAAAATTTGTTATTGTAAATGGTAAAGTTGAATAAAACATTTACTAAAATTGGAATTTGAAATTCTTGCTAAACACAGTTAAATTCTAACTCCGCGCGTGGTGATTGGTCTGTTTAGTTCGATTGTTTGGTCGCACTGTTATGACAGGTTAGAGGTTATAATTTGTTATTTTAAATGTTTGACTAGCAATACGCGCTGTTTCTTCTCAATCGACTGAATTACGATTGATTGCAGAGTGATTTAAACTAATAATTTACTTAACACTATCAACATTTGTCAATAGTATGACATAACCATAACCTATAAACTCAGTTTCTCAACTTTTGTGTCAATCTAACAATTAATCAATCAATCATAGTTTACGATAATGAAATATCAGTGTACAATTATTTACCTTTATTGTTGTAGTTGTTGTAAATGACGAATCTAAGCACTCCACATTTTCACGAATAAACATAGTTATCTGCTTTATCCCGTGCGGCGGACCCACAGTTATCTGCTTTATCCCGTGCGGATCCCGTGCGGCGGACCCACTGGACGGGCATCGTAACGTTACCGGGCGTTACACTTTTTCATGAGTGACTCCGAGCCGCAACCTAATTTAAGACGTTGTCACGTCAAAAAAATCAGAGTTATTTACGGTTTTTTATGGAACATTTAGTATTTATGTACGTTTCTTCCGCCTTGTAGAACAAGGCGTAAGAAACGGTCTCAGGAAGAGGCTCGAAATGTATTTGAACAACTTGTTTTCATATTCGTATTCAAAATCTTTAAAGACAGTAGGCATTCCTTCAAGTTTGCATAGGAAAGTCTTAATATTGAAGAAATAAACACATGCTAAAACAAATAGTCTTAACATTGAAGTTGAATTTAACAGAACGTTGTGCTGTTGATCGCTTAAAAGTTCATTCTTCACAACAATGTAGTGTGTGATTGAGGGAAAGTGTATATGAGTAATAATTTACTTCCAATAATTTTAAGATAATGGTAGTTGGAATTCAGCTTTATATTAATGGAATGTGTGTTGAAATATTTCAAGCTGCAATAAATGAAGGTTGAGAGTGGTTGAAATGACTCGGAATGAATAATAAGAACGTTTTAGCTTTAAAATACTTAGTACAAATTTTATTATGTCGAGTATGCATTGTCATGTTTAATTAATATGACATAATTTAAATTCCAACGAGACACGGCGTTTTGTAAAGAATGACCATTGTTATCTCTGGCTGGCGTATTTTATTAAATACAGTAGTAGCTTGTGATATTTAAATTAGTTCACCCGAGTAACTAATTATTACGAAGTCAAAATTAATAAAACACAATTACACAGACCAACATTAATATACTTTCGAATAAATTATTGGATACATTAAATGGGATTTGTAAACGCAGTGTTAACATAATTGAAATATAACGTGACCTAGCGTGAAGAGGATAGATTATACACCGCGGATGTTTGTTATTGTGCCGACAGAATGCGCTACTGTTGCTATTGCAATGATTGTGACGGGTTTAATCAATCGGGGTTTAACTATACAGCCTCTAACCGTTGGAAATATTGAATTATATTTGCAGTCTCATTGAAAGCTAGTGTATATACATTTTAGTGTAACGAGACTCAAAGCGCTGTCGATCCAGATCATACTAAAATATGAATTACTGAACAATTATGGTAATATAAACTTTAAATTGAACTTGAACTTTAATTTATAATTTATTTTTCTGTTCGAGTATGTAAGGTAAAAAATGTACATTTTTCTTTTTTGTAATAAAGTATAAACATCTGCCAATGGCGTAGTGTAGCGGGTACAACGTTTATCGCAAGATAACCGGATCATTGCAACGTCGAGCGTGGCTGCTGCTTGGATGGGTGACCGCTGAGCGGTTATGTCCTTGCAAACAGCCCGCCTGCCCGCCATTGGTGGTGGTTCAGAAGTCACCTTTAAGCTGTTGGTCCCCACGTTGTGTTAGAGAGGGCTTCTTAGCCCTAACTTCGCCTGGTGAAATAAGACTACTTTACTTACTTTTACTTTACTTTAAACGTGGCAATGAAAATAATAGTAGCTATAACTAGTTTTAATTTGATTTTATTCTTAGATTTAATAATCAAGATCTTGAGTAAAATATATATTCTAGGAGTCACAAGCTAACTTGCATTGTTTAAGCACACAACTTATAATTTTGTGAAATTGATAGAAAAATGTTCCTTAAGAAGGAATCTATTTTGTGCCGTATTATTTTTTGTTCTCATAAAAATAAAATAAAATAAAATCTGTTTTGTTTTTGAGACAATAAATACATCGCAAACGTCAATTAATAATGATATTCTAACATTTCTGTCATTCATACTATAATACATATACATCTTTACAATCACACCTCTTTCATTCATCGCCAATGCAACCCACTTCGAACAGCGGGGCCAGTCTTCTAATTGGGCGGCGCGGCCTCCCAGTTGAAAACCAAAAACTCACCTGCATTATAAAATGCTTGAGATACCAAGAAGCGTTTTAAGCAAATCTTGAACGCCTCTGGCGTTCGAGCATCTTTGATTGAATTGGGTAGACTGTTGAGGAATTGAACACCCGCTTGTGAGGGCAGGGTTCATAAACCACCGTTCTGTGTATACCAGTTCGGTAGTTTGCTCTGCCACGTGTCTCATACATGTGTATGTCTTGGCCTCTGGTTAAGGTACATTTATTCACACAAAACATAATTGTTTCCAATATGTCATGGCAGTGTCAAGACTTCTTTGTTTGAAGGTTATTTTTGACGATGGAAGGATTATGAAGGAAACAGGATTTTCCGGACATTTGCCATCGTTCAGTGAAACACTAGTAGACAGTCGTAGGTGGTTAGTAGACAAATGCAGACGTATTCCTGTAGTTCAGTTTTAATGATTAGTGTTGTGTATAGTTTTTTATTAAGTGTATGTTTTTAGAGTTAGTAAAATTGACAAACAACATGGTGGTTGTGATTCCTGACTTAGGCGTGCCACAACGCTTTGGTATGATTTGTTTATTTTAACCTAGTTTGTAATTATGTATTAGGTTAGTTCTTTACCTGAAGAAGAGATCAGATTGCATATCTCGAAACGTAGTGTTACTGATTTCTTGTTTCACTGAACGATGGCAAATGCCCGGAAAAATGCTTTTTCCTTCACATTGTCAACAGTTGTGATTTCTTGAAAACTTGCCTGCAAGAGTCTCTGAATTTGATTTTTGCGATGACTCGAATTGATTTTTTTTGGAAGTCTGAAAGCTCTTTGGAACTGAGTGTTAGCACAAGCTCCCCAAAGGATCACTCCATAGGCAAGGTGGGAGGTATGTAAACCTTAGGGCAAGAAGCTGAGAAATAAGACCTGAAAGGACCTTTGTGATGCTTACGGAGTGACTGGAAGGTTTGAAGTTGAGGCTGCCTACTGTCAAGATCCATAAGGACGGATTTTGAGAATGAAAAACCTCAGTCATTTCGTTTTAGAAGGGGGAACCAGCTATATCCCACCATATACAGTCAAAGCGGGCAGGGGCGACACACCCTTACGTCAAGGCTAGCAACAGTCTAGGAGTTGCAACTTCTCCAACAATCATCCCCCGCAGTAGGCTAAACATATCGGTTTATCCTTGCACCCCAATATCTCGACATGTTCTGTTAGTGATGTGTGCTCCTCCCGGAAATCCATAAGGTTGCCCAGATTAAGTGACACTTCGGATTTTGCTGTACCCAGTGTTAGGTTCAACTGAAAGGAATAAACCAACCAGAAGTGAATCCTTCTGGCCAATATTTCTGTGCTAATTTTGGTGAAAATCGAAATTAGAGGTATAAGAAGATTAAAATAAGGTTAATAACTTTAATACTGCAATTTAACCATGTACTTAATAGATAATATTAGAATTACTTTGTCTGTAACCTTCTTACAGAGAAGGCCAAGTTAAGTCTATAAATCAAAGTAATATGTCTAGGAGGTAAGAGTTTGAATTACTAAGTATAAACGTGAAAATTGAAATGCACGGTTTGTATTATAGATGGCTGGAAATGATATAGTTTCTTCCTACATTAGTATTCTACACACTGGTCCGTTGTTTGTATTCCTGAGTTCGTTATAGTCACAGCCCATTACGGATACCGATCTTACTGAGCATGAATTTAATTTACTTTTTTTTAAAGGAACGTAAAAGTAATAGTTAATTGATAGTCACGTTATATTTTATATAATGATATATGTTTCAAACGTTTTAATAATAAATAAATTTATAACAATAAAAATGTCCTTACTTTTATATTAATTTATTGTGTTAATATATTATTTTGTATTGTACCTGAATCTATGTTAATATATTATTTTGTATTTATAATCGAGTGAATTCTTCTCACTTCTATCGAATGGAATCCCTCTTCTTTAAGGAGGGCAAAGTTTGGACCAGCCCTGTAGAACAGCTCAGTTTGTAGTGGGGTTCAAAGAAATAATTACTTATACGAGTATAAGTATAAAAAGAAATATAAAACACTATATAATAAACAGGTATAAAAGCATTCTTATTATAACAAGTATAGAATTTCGGTCACTTGTATACAGGGTGATTTCGATAAAAGTGCGCATTTATTAGGATCGACAGAGTATGTGAAAACATTTTTTTGTGTGTTAGACAAACACACATGGGATCGGTCGCAGAGGCAGTTTTAAATGTAGTTATCTATTCTTAACTTCCATTTTGTAGTTATTTACCTTTTATAAAAGTTAGTTGTAGTTTTAGGTACATTTAAGCAGTAGGTTATTCAATACTGGCTAAGAATTTCCTTAGAATAAAATGTACAAAAGTACTTTAAGACTAAGTAAACTTAATCGTATAATAGACAGGAAGTATTAATTTGGACAACACGGAATCTCCGTTAAGGAAACATTTTCACGAAGGAATCTTCATTACTTTATTCAAGTCTGATGATTACTCTGGAGGAGTTCAAAACATTCTCGCAATATAATCGAGATCCAAAACTTGACGAAGCATAAATCCTTTCAAGAGTTGATATTACGCTCTGAGGGTCGTCGCCTGGCAGGCAGTGTTACTTGTGATAGCTTCAAAACAAATTGCAGAGAAGGAAAAATTGGTTTAATTAATTAATGTTGCCCTTGTAACTTTAAATACACGTCGCTGTGATAATTGCATCGGTTCTGTACCTCCTTTAATGTTTACCGCAAGCAAACATCTCCCCACTGTAAGCCGTTCCACCGTTTGATCCCGATCTTACAGTTCCACTGAGCGATCATAATTATTCATTCAGTGCAGTGTACTACTACAGGCTTAGCGTGTAATTAGTTTTAATTACAAACAAAATTTATTACAAAACAAGTTGAACAGCATTGTTTTATGAAATCTCCATATGGTGTAATAAAGCAATTTGCTTGTTTTTATGTTTTTGACTATACAAGACAAGTATAATAATGTTTAATAATATATGAGCCTTATTGTCTGTATACCCATTTCACTAGGGAAGACCATTTAAACAATTTTAATTGAGTAATCTGTAATCTTTCTCCCTTTTCTAAGTTTAATGAAATGATTAAAAATGTTGGTAGCCTAAACATGAGGAAGTATCTTTCACTATCGGCTTTGATTGAAAGAGGCTGGTAAAATGCTAAAAACCTCTTCTTCCAAGGTGATTTGACTGATATGACATAGCTCACTAGCCCTCGACAGGACGCGGTTCCTATACCTTCTTGTCCTATAACTGCTCAGACTTTGTTTAAATAAGATCAGATTTATTGAACTGCAAGAGGACTTGTAGAAAATGCGCGGTACGTAATAATAAAGGCATAGAGATGTAGTTTAAACGAGTTGTTTGGTTAAAACACTGCAGTTTGCTAAAATAAGAACTAAAACTGGTAAAGTACGTCACAAAAGTTAAAACTTTTGCCTCGTAGCAAAAAGAATGTTAAAGTGAATTAACAGAGAATTCAAACACGTATTGTGTCCTTTGCTGGGCATCGACGTTTGTGTAGTACACCCTGCACTGGATAAACGAACCAATTAAAACATCACGTAGGTTGCTTATTTGATTAAAATTCGTACTAGATACGTCCATGTATTGTTTCTTGTTTTTGCTAAACCTTCCCTTAAAATAGAATTTACTCAGTATTTTTTCAACAATGTTGTTAAAATTGATTTAGAATATTCATTTTATTAATCTACTTAACCTTGAACTACCTACATAGCTAAACTGTTTTAATAATGCAAGCGAGTTATTTAAGATGAATCCGATATACAGTTACAGTTGTAACTTTGAAATACGTATAATTAAGAAACAGACCAATAATAATAAATTTAAAATCTCTTGATATAAAATTGATGTATTCATTACGACGAAAGACCGTAATTAGATATAATTGTAATTAATTAAATATAAAATAAAATTTAAATAGTTGCTACCTGCATTATATGGAACTAGAATAAAAGGTACTCAAACATATCTTTTAGAAAATGAATTATCGTATTTATCTATTCGCATTAAACTATTTCACGCTGTTCAATATCATTAATAAAAGGCTTGAAAAGTACATTGAGGCAAATCTGAAATATACAATCTGTTTTGACGGAACGAATAATTTTAAAACGTAGTCGCTGACTATAAAGCATTTATATTACATTGAATAATTCGGTTTCCGATAAATTGAGCATGCCACTTTATAATATTCATTGAACGTTCTCTGCGTGTTCTATTAGTTTGTCAAAGTAGAGGACGAGTGTTGCATTTGTAAAGTTATAGTATTTTCCTGTATATTTATCGGATGTGTAGAATGTATTTAAGCATCTATGTAATGTTTATATAAATTTATAAGTTAAAGTTTCTTTTCATTTAGTCAAGTAAGGGTTTAGTGTAGTAATAGTACAGTGATGAGCTCCTATTTATTACTACATAACACTTTCTAGAGCTTAACAGTGAAAATGCATTACTAAGAAGACTATACAATCATTAAGCTAAACGTCTAAAAAAGTTTATTAAAAAAGTTTCCGGTTTTTTATTTATGGGCCAAAATGCAGATTTAGCATGAGAGTTTTGATTGAGAAGGAAGCAAGCTTATCTTTACCAAATTGCAAGCTTATTATTTTTTTTCTGACTTGAAAAGAACATAAAAATAAACACAAATACTGTACAAAAGGGGAAATTTCGTATCTACTGGGCTCTTGTCTACCTATGGAATGACACTGTATGGGTACTAATGTACTAAATAACCCATTTGTGTATGTGTTGTGAGATTCTATTCGCATCTTGTTGCAGATACATTTTAAAGTTCGAACTGTGATGCTATGGTTGAAGGAACACACTTAAGAGTAAACATCTTGTAAATAGAAACATTGTCTCGAAGCTTTGGTGCCAGTGCTTGAAATATACCCGATTCCTACTATAACTTGTACCTGAAAGAAAAATTGAATGAGAATTCAAAGTCAAAAACAATTGCCCGAGTGTTGGCCAGTGTCTGCATAGAATGGAAAGATGTCCAATAACAAGTTTTATTCGGTGACCGTCCTGAACTTTTTTATTGGCCTTCAGAATTCCAACCTACCTCCTAGAACAAGATTTTAAGATTTCGTCCACTATCTGACTAATTTTCTCCAGTGCGGTCTCATTCCCAAGCTTATGAGAGCAGTCAATTTGTTTGTCGTTGCGTGGATTTCTTTTTACTCTAAAACGGCTCTAGCTGTAATAAAAGGATCATCCATATTCGAAACATCCAAAGGGTCATCCTCAAAACAGGAGTCCATAGAATCACTAATTATCTCATTCCATTATAGTTATTATCATTCTTGTTCACTTTTGTTTATTCATGTACCATTAATGTATCATTACTATGTTATTGCTTTTGTTTCCCACTCTTGTATTTATAAAGTTAATTAATTGCGCATAACGAATTACCATTTATATATAGAACGACTCACTGTACAGTTTGTTATTTATCTAATCAATGCATTTTTGTTACTGAGCCTAAGTTGCTTATGAGTAGCAAGTACTAATAGGTATGTTATTGATGCCGGTTTTTACTGTTCTGTTCTTCGGTATTATTATTATATAATATATAATAATATCGTGTCACGGTGATTGTGGTTGTATTCCTCTGAAACGGCTCGTCCGTTTTATGAAATCTTTTGTCTATATACTTGGTAGGTATGAGAATAAGTTCGTAAAGTATATATTTTATACAGCTAGGTGATTAGGGTGTTCTTATCCAGAAAATATCGTGTATTGTTTTGATTTGACATCCAAAATAGCTACAACCCGAAATTTTCACTCTCCTACTACCACCCATAATTTTAATCGCGATTTTAGTATTTTTGTATGAAAATTGTCCAAATACTTTAACCGTCATTCGTTATTCAAACATAACGATACGTTGTTGAATAACAGATGGCGATACGTCCGCCTAATCGAACTTTCACACAACACAAATAAACACAACACACGTATGAGTTTGTGTGTGTGTGTTTTTTGTGTCTGAACTTTCACACGCGAAATAGACACTTACACGAAATATATATAATGTGTTTTGTGACTGTGCAAGGTTGGTAAAATACTAAAAAACAGATACATTATTAGCATACCGTTTTTCAACAGTTAAGTACAACAATTTGCTCTACTTGCGTGTTTGTTACTGTGTTACGGTGAAAAACGTCTGCAAGACTCAAGCAGGGTCATGTAGGCCGTCAAACGAATAACGTAACAAACATGTGAAATAGTAGAGCAGAAAAAACAGACGAATTAATTCAACAAGATAACGAAAATTTGCATGTGAGCACGTCATATGTGAATCTAAATCACAAAAGGCACAAGCTGCACGAAATCAACAACGACAATTGGAATGGAGACAAGCACGCTGGTTCGTAATTGACCCACGCAGTGCAAACGGTCGACAACGCCAAGTACACGAGACTACATCCTCTAGACTATAGACCCTTAGCTTCACGTCCGAGTATGCGCCAGGTATCGAATATTCCGCTCATTCGGAAGTGCTAATTGGTGCTATGGACAATTTTCACATTGACATCCGCTCAAATTCAAATGTGAGTTAGCCGTCATGTGTGCACATCAAGAAAATTTGCAGCTACTTGAAATTGAGACACCACCAGAACCATTTAACGGTTTGCACAAATTGTTCAAATAAATATTATTAACTGCATTATTACTTCAATAAATACATTGAAATTACTGAACAATTGGTAACTTTTTATTTTGTGAGACCTTTCGATAGCAAGGCTAACTTCTTCAGACACTGCATTTTTACTGTTAATAATACTGATCACTAGTGTACTATTACAGTGATAATTTTGTTCAATTATTTAGTTTTATTTATTTCTATTTTTAAATATTTTAATATGTTGTTGAACTGTATAAGTTACTATTATTTTTAAATTATTAATATAGCGGACGATTATATTTTGCACAACAGTTGAGTTATATATGATGAATTTATTATTGCTTTTGTGTCTTTGAAAACTATTATTAAATATTGTTGCTAGTTTTGTTATGGTAGCAAGATAGAGCGTTCAAATTATATTTATCAGTAATTACCACCTTACTACATTATAAATGCAATTTATTTCACTATAAAATTATTAAAATGTACTCATCTTTTGTATTTCATGTCAATGGGGATTTTTGTTAATATAAGAAATTAATGAAGTCTCTTTGTAAACATGACCTTTTGTAACTTTTGTGTAATCCGTTGATCCTAATAAATAAATAATAATTATCCGGAAAAAAACAGTAGTATATATCAAACAATCATGGAAGTATATTTAAAAAGAAATCTTATACGCAAAATAAAGTTGAGTTATTCAAAACCAGTTTTTCGGAAATATCAATTAATACAAGTTTCTAAATACAATATGCACATATGCATAGCCTAGTTAAGGTCGGTGCTAGACCTTATTAGCAACTAGTTAGCCTCCAGGCTTGCTGTAATAGAATCCCTCCAGCACAGACTTTAATTAGACTATATGTGGTCCTTGACGATTTGAATTAATAATTCCATTAATTTTAATTGAGAATACAATTTTCAACAGCCATCCTCATATAGTACAATGTGGATTTTTAGTGTTATACTATTATACTATAATTCTCAGAATCTATTCACCAAGTGAAAAATAATAAAAATTAATGTAATAATATAAGATTAATATTGTAGTCTACACGTGGCTTAACAAACATATTATAGTTAAAAGGGAATTACAAAATTAATGTACATTCTTAAAATCGAACTGTAGGCTCAGTCGTAATTTATTTTTAATGAGATTTGTTTCACTGATCCACTCATACGCTTTGTTTATACTCTTTATGTGCTTAGTATTTAAATAAAAATTAATATTATAGTCCCCAATATTAAATAAAAGTAGCGAATATCTTATGGGTTATAGTACTCTACTTTAATTACTTGTTATATTTGGTGATATAAGAATATGGGAGCCACGATTTAAACTAAACTACCTACCACGGGAAAAGAGAAAAACAAAAACTCATATATAGCAATAACAACTCATATATATATATATATATATATATATATATATACATACAAAAAAACTCGGATAGGTTTATAGCGCTATCCGGCGGTCAGTCCTACGTAATACTACTCACGGGGCGTAGTGCCTCACTGATAATGTTTACTAGATTTTTATTCAAATGATATAAAACAAATTGGATGAAAATGCTTTGGAATTTATAATTAAATATTTCTTACTAAAACAAACATTTAACATAGGGTTTAGCGCCAGATTAGCTATGTCCATCTATCGTCTTTGTTGACTTTTTAAGTAAGTGGGACATGTAATATTATTGTACAACAAAACTGAGTTACTTGTTTCTCTAGAATTAGCAGTATTTTTACAAGTTTTATATTAAAACTAAAAAATATGCTGTTGAGTTTTAAAATATTGTATTAAAAACCTGACAGCTTATCAGTTGCAATCAAACTAAGTGCAATCATATGTTCTTTTATCACTTGACATTTGTTGAAGTTACTTTGTTGGATTAGTCGATAAGTCTTTCGTTATGTTGTTCGGTTTGTCATCAGAGTCGGAGCCGGAATCCAATTTTCATTGTGTAAGCAGACAACGTATTTTTTTTTAACAATAGAGAAATTTTCCGTAAGAAAGAAATCGATTGTTAGCCGCTGTAAATATGAAATGATAATGTTTTGACGTGACAACGTCTTAAATTAGGTTGCGGCTCGGAGTCACTCATGAAAAAGTGTAACGCCCGGTAACGTTACGATGCCCGTCCAGTGGGTCCGCCGCACGGGATCCGCACGGGATAAAGCAGATAACTGTGGGTCCGCCGCACGGGATAAAGCAGATAACTATGTTTATGCGTGAAAATGTAGAGTGCTTAGATTCGTCATTTACAACAACTACAACAATAAAGGTAAATAATTGTACACTGATATTTCATTATCGTAAACTATGATTGATTGATTAATTGTTAGATTGACACAAAAGTTGAGAAACTGAGTTTATAGGTTATGTCATACTATTGACAAATGTTGATAGTGTTAAGTAAATTATTAGTTTAAATCACTCTGCAATCAATCGTAATTCAGTCGATTGAGAAGAAACAGCGCGTATAGTCAAACATTAAAAATAACAAATTATAACCTCTAACCTGTCATAACAGTGCGACCAAACAAACGAACTAAACTGACCAATCACCACGCGCGGAGTTATAATTTAACTGTGTTTAGCAAGAATTTCAAATTCCAATTTTAGTAAATGTTTTATTCAACTTTACCATTTACAATAACAAATTTTAATTAATTTCAAATTATGTGCAATGTTTTAGTAAACAAAATATATTTCTATAGTTAAAATTTGTGCAATTCTTATTTTCATTCAATTCCTTGTTCCTATTGTGCAATTTAATAATATGCATATCAATAAATATTCTACCGAGAAAAAGACGTTGTCACGTAAAATCTTCGCCCGTAAAACCGACTTTACAGGCAACCATAATTTGTTTATTAGCTTGTCACAATTACAACTAGCAGCGAGATAAATGTTAAACCAGCGTCAGCTAACATATACAGACCATTAAAATTTTGATTTTCAGACTCTATCAGGTTGCCTGACAGTGGCATAACCAGCTAGGAAACCTACAACTTGAGATAGAAATATCGTTTCAGAATGTTAACCCTTTTGATATCCTCCTTTTTCGATTTTCACCAAAAGTAACGTGAGTGATGATTCATTTCTTTCTTGGGAAAAAATCCTCTAACGATTTCAAGGAAATTCAGGTTATCAGCTTAGAAAGAGCAAATAGACTCGTGTTATAATATACTAGCAGTTGCCCGCGGCTCCGCACGCAATTTCCTATTGGAAAACAGTACACTATATTCACATATTCTTTTTCTATCACATTCTAAACAATCCTGAGATAATTGATAGTCGTTCCTTCGTAAGCCTCTTGGGCGCAATATAAAGGAATGTACCATATTTCCTGCCTCTATCTTTCGTGGTTTTTGCTAGGTGTTGATAAGTTATTCAGTACAATAAATTTATATGGACGAATCTCGATAAACTAATCTGGTTATAAAGAATCAAATTCGGTCTGTTGAAATTAATTTTCTGTCTATGATATTTCCAGTATTATTGTGGAGATTGCCTTGTGCTCCGACCAAGAAAATGTATCAACGAAAACCAATTTCGATCATAAAGCGTCTTCTTTCGGCTCTTTTCATTTACCTTCGATCTAACCAAATTCGATTACCTTATGTGCAAACGTTCACGGCTTTGTACAAAGAGGTGGCTTTTATATCAGCGTTTAATAGTATTTTCATTGTATTAGATAGTTTATTGATTATTATTGGTGCAATTTAAATTTAAAATTAGGCAATAACTTCTTCTATGCAATCTGCATTACATTACCGATCAAGCACTTTTTACAATTTATAATAATTTTCAAAATTTTAAATGTAAACAAATGTTTCTGCCTCTTCGATGAACTTCAGCTGAAAGTATTAACAGCTGTTAAAGTATGAATTATTTGCTTTTTTGATCCAATGAAAATGTGATCGTGCTCTCCACCCGCAAATATTGCTAATATGATATCGTCCAAAATTCCTATTCCAACCACTTTCCTGTTTTTATGATTCCTACAAAGTAATAGTTTATAAAATAATGTATAGCTGTATAAATTGAATTATCTATTTGAGTGAACTAAATTATCTTTTATATATATATATTTCTTGTGTTTGTGTGTATGTAACTGAACTCGTCCTAAACGACTGGACCGATTTTGATGAAATGTTTTGTGTTTCCAATGGAATTCGAGAATGGTTTACATTTACAATTCGGTCCAGTTTAAATAGTTTATTTAATAAATATTTTATTTATAAACTGTTGCTGATTTTGGAATGTTTTACCTTCGATCCGGCAGACTGCGCTACGACACACAATACAAAGTAAACTGATACTTAAGTTGTGACAGTACATAATTAGGATAGAATGTGTACATTTGGATAGCTGTTGCAGAAATAGGACTATTATGGCAATTTAAACATATTTAGGGAAATATGTTTAAAAATACATTTCTTGATAAAAATTCAAATATTATCTAATTAATATATTAGAAAATAGCTAATTAGTAAGTAGAGTGTTGCTTTATAAGCTGTAAGTTTTGTAAATACAAGTAAATATTTCTGTATGTATCGGCATTTTCACAATTTCAGTTAT
This sequence comes from Homalodisca vitripennis, assembly GCF_021130785.1. Classification (NCBI taxonomy): domain Eukaryota; kingdom Metazoa; phylum Arthropoda; class Insecta; order Hemiptera; family Cicadellidae; genus Homalodisca; species Homalodisca vitripennis. The sequence goes on from NC_060211.1 coordinate 83,111,266, forward strand.
TTATAAAATTTTAAGGAAATTCTGTGTTTTCAATGTAAAATACAATTAAGTTTTTCTAAAAGAATATTTAAGTTACAAAGTCATTTAAGAACTGTAAAACGACATTTTTTTAAGAGAATCAGAAAATGAAAAACATTAATGATATTTCTATCAATAAAAATGATGTAACTAAAACCCCTTCTCTTAATTGAATTTAATCACTTAACAAAACTATCGTAGATAATGTAACAAGGAAGGTACGAGTCAATTTCTAAAAATCGATTAGAACATTTAGTTTAAACAGATACATCCCCCTAAGACACGTGCGGATACAAATCATATTTCACTAAAGTGATAAAAAAGGTAAATTATTTATTGGTGATTATGATAGTGGTAAAAGTTTCATAAGCGACCAAGTTTTCTTGTGGTGTAAAAGCACGTTAATTCATTACTATAGCGACCCTGCCGAGACACCTATTTCAAATTTATGTCGCTTTTATGGACTTTAGGAAAGGTTATTTTCTAATTAATGAAAAACAGAGTTCTCTTGTTTCCAAACATAGTTTCAGCACTACAATCTGCAAGCTCTTTGTAAGCCACCATCACACTGACAAACATTTATAGCGGCGTGATTTATTAATAAAATTGCTCTTAATTTTAATGTCATTAGTTAGTTTATTGATTTTGAATGCACATACTATACTATACTAAATATTTGTAATCATATATTTATTTATAGTATCTTATTTATTTATACTTTAATTCACTGCATAATCACTTTAGGTATTAATGAAATAGCATATACAAGCAGTACTCTGGCAGTACTTTATGTGCATGTGCAATAAAGTAATGAAGTAAAATCGAGTAAGCATTTTAAATATAGTTTAGAACTAATTTCTATAAGAGATATCCAACTTATTTGCACATGATATATACGATATACCTATTTCTCCTGCGGTGGAGAACAGATAGGTTAATATTATATCTAGTTAATTCTTATGACACTATCGTACATGTTCGTATATATTTGTAATTCTACTGGTTGACTTCATATTGTACTAAAACAGTGAAAAATGGTCCTAAAAAGAATCAAACCGTGATCCTTTCCAAGCAGTTAAAGTTGATAATAAAATGTTTCTTTCTAATATAAAAGTGGTAAAACTTAAGAGTTACATGCTTATCTTTACAAAATCAGGACATAAGTTTTAATTACTGGATTTGAAATTTTAAACTGATATTTAATTTTTAGTTTTTATGTCTGCAAAAGGTATAACTCCACAAAAAGTAGGAGGAATATGAAATTTAATAGCTGACAATGAATGAAAATGAAACGCTCCATTCTTTACTATTATAAAAAGTAGAATATGCTGTCGGTGAGGTTTTTAGTACCATTTAGTGGTTAAAGAAATACTTTTACTAGTGTGAGTACCCAGCATAAATAACAATAACCAATTCTAAAACTAATATAACTGTAGCATTTGCTGGCAATTTAAAATTTATTTACTAAATAATGCTGGGAGAAAATATATGCGAAAATATTTTAGAATTGAATAGAAATGTCCAAATAAATGTAAAATAAATGTTGCAATTTCTCAAGAAAGGGTCCGCGGATTTAGGAATGGTACAGTAAAACAGCCAGTTATTTTTCTGATTGTCGACTTTGAAACCGGGATTACAATAGGAGTAGGTTTGGGTTGACAACGAGTCTCTCTGGCCTTGTGATTGGATAATCGGGGGCCAAATCAAAGGCGTCGGTTATAGTTAGCTGGTTAGAGGAAGGGGTCGGTATAAAAACTCGTCTTTTTGAATATATCTTGCGGTTTAATTATTGGCGTTTTTGATTAAGTTATTACTCTACAAGTCTGCGCTAAGATTATGCGTAAGTAGCTCTTTTAAAGTCGAATTATGATTGTTACATGGGAGATCTATTTTCAACTAATGTTAGCTTTATCTTAAAGGAATTATTGTATTATTTTTGTACAAAAAGGGAAATAAGCAGATTTTAATTCACTTAATAACTATATAAATTTTCAAGAGAGTCCATGTCGCTGCAAGTATTGTTCAAAGTAAAGTCTTCAGTTTTAATATTATTTAACAGTCACTTTTAATAATAATTTAGTATACTGGGGTCAGAATAACTTTTATACACCAAAATATAAGATTTTTAGTAAATATTTTTTTGTGAAAAATAGTTCAATTACAGAACTATATTCTGTACCAAAAGTAACAGGTTGTGACACGCGTGGTACAAAGAACGTTTAAGCAAGTATTTAGTTCAGTTTTATTTATCCTCGTTTATAATAGTGAAAATAGTAGGCTACATTTTATTTAGAGTAAAATTAGAAACTATTATTTTATTTAAGTTTCATAAGAAATTTAAATTTTTAGTTCGATTTTGTGTTTGAAACAAGACGTTAACTGTAATTTAATTTATTTTATTTGAAAGAAGAAAACCCTGTGCTGAAAATCTGTTGCAACACAAGTGGTTGTGTAAGCTTTTGGGAATTAAATATAAATATCTAACAAGTACAAGGATTTTAATTCCAGTTTAATTTTAAATTACTGAACTGCTTATTAATAAATACATGTTTAAGTGATTTGACAAAGTATTCTCCTGTCTATCTACCCTAACAAATATAATTAATTCGTTTTTAAACTGGATAATTAAGCCCAGTTAAACTAATTAAAAAAAAATATGTAGAAGAATTTTGTAAAACTTGTGTGTCTACAGTATCTACAACAACAAACTTATTATTATATATTAAACGTTATATGATAAAAAAAATGTCTGTTGGTTTAAAAACGTGGTCTTTAATATACAATGACTTATAACTAAATTTGAATATATTCTGTACCTTTATGATCAAAATCTCTGAATGAACACCTTAAACACGATAAAGAGTACCTTTTTGTGTACTGCTCCAAATCTATTTTAATTTTCCTAGAAATTAATGAGATATGCATATTTAAAAACTCAATAAAATCTCCTTGATCAAACTGGTAAAACACATACACATTGTGAGATCAACTTAAAGATGTATCCAGTTTGAGTTTCAAACATTTATTGTTTTGGGATTGGTACCCTTATTCCACTCAACACATGTCAGACATAAAATTTAAATTTAATTAGCCTGTAATGGATAACATTTTTTTGTAGTTCCTTTCATGAAAAACTGTCCACTAAACACGATACGAATACATTGTCACAGCTCGTAAGCAGTGGATCGATCAGGACGAATTCTAAAGCATTGCTGAATGATACCAGTTGTAACCCACGGCTTCATACGAATTTCCGTGCACTATAACACCAAAGACAACCTCTTTATGAAATCTTGAGAAAACAATACATTTTATGTGTATTATTTTTGTTTTGAAAGATCTGACGAGGAACGCCTCCCAAATTTAATGTTCCTCAATGACGGATAAAAATACAATTTAGAAGGATCCAACTAAAGATTATAACCTTTTAGAAATATATGGTAACGTAATAAAACTGTTTAGTTCGGTTGGTAGTGGTTTGGAATTCACATTAAGCCATTGGTCCCTAGGTTATGTTAGACAGGACCTCTTAAAAATAAGACATTGCTTAACTTTTTACCTTTAACTGTTCACCTTCCGTTTTATATATAGAGAGATTTTGCTGTCAGACGTTGTTTGAGGCTTTTATTAACTTACTTGTTTTCACGACAGCTCGCTGCTGATTTCCGGTCGCACTCCACTCCAGCCAGTTGTCACGTTTTGGTGCACACACAACACTGTATCGTGAAAAAATCACGATACAGTGAAAAAATCATAACTCATTCTACCTAAACCAAAATGGACAGTCTAACTGACATTTTGTGGAGAACTGTTTGAATAAAATAACTTGAGACTTTACATGTGAAAATAACTTTCATGTGATCAATCCTTTCACCACCTCCACAGTAACATATAGTAAAGCTGTAGCTCTCTACTCGAGAGATTAGAGGTTCTATTCCGGGGTGGAGGGCAGTATCATACCAAATTTCAAATAGAGTGGACCATTTTCGCTTATAGCTTTAATTCTAATAAATAAAAATACAACTTGAGTAGGAAGAACCCCATTAAAACTTTCATGAACTTCAAGTTTGTTAACCTACTCTAAAATAGAGACTAACGAGAATAATGATTCTTCAATTTAGGATCGAAGTACTTCTATAAACTCCAGGAGCTTTATTTATATTCCTTGAGCCAAATTAATTAAATAATTTTGTTGTTCCATTTATCTATACATGAATGTATTATTGTATTATTTATCTGTAACTTAAATATACATACCTGTAAACTCCAGTACTTGTTCATTTTTCAGTTTTTAAGTGTGTACATTATTTTACAAATATTAGAAAGTGTAAGCCAAATGTAAACGTTTTATATGAACAAACACTAAGACATCGCTTAAGGGTGGTTCATGGCTGTTACAGGGGTGTTCTGACGGTCTGTGGTAAGAGAGGAGGGGGTTGAGTGACTGATTACTCTCCTGGGGTGAGCCCAAGAGCATGTCTTTATCGGGGAACTGTTTAGTGTTATCTTCTAAATACAGAAGATTACCTATTACTGTTACTGCTATTAGTACAGTGTATAGTTTATATGTTAATTTATAATTGTATTTATGTTTAGAAGAATTTTTTATATAAGAATTTGAGCTATATTTAAATTTGGAATTGGAACATAAACTGATTTAATGAAAGTAATAATAATTTGGTGTGTTACATATAATATGATAATATCTAACTCTAAGGGAATAATAATTCAAGGTGAGCAAGTCGTTCGAGCAAGCTAATAGAGCTTCTTGTCAAAGAAACGAAGCTAAAAACTTAACCTTTAATAAAGGAGATTAATTTGAGTTTGAAACGAAACGAATTTATTTGAAATCCTTTTTATTTGGAACAGTCGACGTTAATAAAGAGAGATAAGTGATAAGTTTAGTATATAGTAAGTGAGGTTGAATACATATGTTCAAGGTTGATAATGAGGCAGGATGATGGTTGGGAAGATGGCTCCACATTGATAGGACAACAAAAAAAGATGAAATATTGATAAAAGTAAAGTAAAGTATAGTAAAGATGTTTTATTTTACCAGGCGAAGTTAGGGCTAAGAAGCCCTCTCTAACACTTAACCTGAGCTAAAAGGTTGCTTACGAACCACCACCAACGGCCGGGCAAGAGGGCTGTTTGCAAAGACAAGATCGCTCGGCGGTCACTCATCCAAGCAGCAGCCACGCTCAGTGTTACTTGAACTGGTTTTCTTGCGATAACCGTTGTACCCGCTACACTGCGCGATGGTAGAGAGTACATTTGAACATAGGTCGTATACTTAGGATGGACACTTCAATACTCGAAGTTGTTTCAATTAATTGGCTCAGCTATATCAAAGCCTTTCACTGGAAAGGCTGGGGAAATTTCATTTCTGTCTGTCTGTCCACACTGCCGTCAGACACTGAGTTCCATAATGATGAATGTCACTCCATGCTATCTGGTTAAGCGTTGGCGAATATTTTTACATTGGTCTTTTGGGTAATGATGGCAATGAGAAAATAGCAGAATAAATGCATTTCTAAACAAACTGAGTACAATAATATGAGATTTTAACATAAGACATTTTTATTCTTAGAGTAAAAAAAGAAACTGGATCAAGGTTAAATGTTGGAGATACAATTTTATTACAGCGCACTCTTGCTTTATAATACCTTCCATAGCTCCACGGTTATTTTTTATTAATTTACACTGTTATATAACGTAACGTAATGAACAAAAATGTGAATTTATCTAATGGGAAGATAAATATCTTAAGAAAGATTTCATTTGTAGACGTTAAATTTGCATGAAATTTCATTTTAACATAGGCCAAAATGAGTTCTACAATGGTCAATGTTTAATTATAGTATTTGGATGAGCGTCATTTACACAATTTCTCTTTTGTCTGCCGGGAGGATATAAACTTTTTTCTGTATGATTGCCCGTCTGTCTATCTGTCTGCACTACACCTCGATAATGAAATAAACTATACACTTGTAGCAAGCAAGCTCAACTCAACGATGTCTTTTTTGTGCGACACATGGTGTGGCGTACTCATATGTCAGGTAGTGTAAATTACGTTGTAGTCTTTGTAAATTGAAATGTTTACTAATACAATGAAGGTTGGGGTTTATAATTAAATCTTAAATCCACCCATATCATACATTGTACTTAGTTTTAAAGAGCGTAAAATATGGCGTATCATCCCTCACGCCGACGTACACGTTAATAACATTGTAACATACCCTTCTGTGAAGCTACAATAAAAAATTGAAATGGTTGTTAAAAGTTAAAATTAATGAATGAATATTACATTTTAAGTCTTTACATCACCAGCAACCATTTTGAAGTCTTGCTGAGCGCTGTTACAAGAGGAGCGTTGTTACAATCAACATTGTAATTTTCCACAATGCCTATAATAATTTTACACATCATTTTACTAGACACCAATACAACACCTAAATTTTGAATTTTGCCTATGTTAGCTTAAACCGATTTTAAAAGTAGATATAATTTTTAGATAATTCAATATATACTAACGAACGTGACAGGATTTGTTGCCATGTAGAGGACCTTCTTCGTTGCTTCCCGTCTAAATACAGAGGATATGAAGTTCCTCTACAGTCGCTTCTGCTCCTTGCATAAATAATGGCACAAGTATTTAGTATGATGTATATAACATCATATAATTTCAAATAGATTAAATAATAGTTCTATAATTTCAAAATAGGTTTCAAATTTGTTTTAACACATTTGTGTCAGTAACAGTAATGATATTATATAACATTTTATTTAGCATATGTCCATTTAGATACACCATCCTGATTGTATTATTCTGTGCCATACTCTCTGTGTACTCCGAGTAAAGAGTTTAACTAGCTAGCACAGTCCCACGTGAAGTGTAATGCTAACGATGTTTACACTCACCGTAGAGTAATATAGATCTCTGGAGCTGAACATGTTGTATAAAAATACTGGATTAAGTATGCAATGTTAAAAAACTAGAAGCGAGCTGCTGTATGTCTGTACGTACAAATGCCAGCAAACATGATGTTTACAACAATTTATGTGATTTCCAAAACCATTTTTCTAAGTAATTTCATATTTCTTTTGAGTAACTAATGCAATAATTAAGCTAGTTTTGTAAACATGGGCATAAAATCTATACTATCTATAGGATGCTTCCTATATTATTGAATTATTTATAGGAATATTTTTATTTTTAATTAAGAGAATTGTAAACTTATATAGTAATTGAATTGTAAGATTGTGAACCTTCCAGCAGTGCTGAATTTCTTGTCAATTCGGGTTCAAGGAATGCTAGAAGCTTCCTTTTGTATGTAGGTATTGAGCACAGGTTACATGTCTGGGTTGGATAGGTACCATTCAACTCAGACATTGTGTTGCTCAATTTTGATTGGCCAATGTTAGCTTGATTAGATGGTGGGAGGGACTTCTAGATCCTTCCGGTGGCTTCAACCACGTTTTCCAGGAGATTCTTTGCTGTGTGCTCAGAGAGTGTAGACGTATTAAGGTTTAGCCTACTCTTGCCGTTTTTGATTTTTCGGGAAGAAGGTTGAGTTTGTTGAGTTGTAAGATTAAAATTTATTTTCAAAATTTAAAGTCTCAAGTTTGAATTAATTAATCTATAATAGTCATTTTAGTTACTTGGAGAAGTCTTCAGCAGATGTGCGAGGTACTGTGAAAGTTAGAATTTAATATTGAAATAGAAAATTACTTGATGATCTTTTCCTGTTCAATTTGTTTAATCAGGAATAAATCTACTACAAAAGAAAATTTATTTAATCTTCTGAGATTCTATATATATTTTAACAAGTTCCTAAATTTAACATTCAAAGCCAAGCGGATAATTCTAGATAATTCAATAATTTGTAAATTGGAAATTTACAGAAAATAAGTAGTTTGAAATTGATACAATTTTGACTTTAACTGGTTGGACATTGTCTTTGTTCATAAATTAAATATTAATATTATCTTAATTTGTTTGATTTTTATTTTGAGAAGAAGTCGTATTTTATTATTTGTTGTATTTTATATTATAAGAAGATTATTTTATTTTGAAGTTTAATGAAGATTTTTATTTTGAGTTTGTGTTGAAACATTAGCACTGAGAACTTGAAGGACACAATTATTGAATGATTGATTGATTGTTAGTTTTAAGACTGGACTTGTGAACTTTTGATGGGTTAAAAACATGAAATAATTGAGAATAAATTCTAAGTAAAAAAGATAGCTTGGAGTTGCTGTATTATTGATTTTAAAATTTATTAAAATTACTATTATTTTATACTGAGTTTAATTATTGAATTCCATTGGAACTTGTGCATTCTTAAGATAAAGGGTTATTAGTTCAGAACACAATTGATCGCTCTTATACTAAAACAAAAATAGTTGTGATTTGTTTATAGAAGATACCCTTACTATAGACACGTTACACTATCAAAACTTAATATATTATATTAATGGATTGTCATAGTTGAATTTAACGATCCAAACAATATGATGAAAACTAACTGTCCTTACATTTAAAAAAAAGGCAATGTTCTTAATGTGATGTGCTATAAAACATCAAAGTAGTACATGTAGTCCAGTTACTTTAATGTAATGAGCTATAAAACACAAAGTAATAGTTGCAGTCTATCTTTAATGCAATGTGCAAAGTAACATAAAGTGATTGTGGAGCTCCAATCCTGCTTTAGTGTAATGTGAAGAAAACCATTGAAAGTGGTTATTATAGACCTATTCTACTGTAATGAACATAATTAAGAGATTAATAATCTATCTACGATTATTTTGTTGAGGCCTTATAAATTTTTCTAAATTTAAGTCAGTTACTAGAAAATGTCAATAACACATTTCCACTAATCATTCTGTTACTCTCACTTTGGAAGAACGATGGATAAGTAGGTAGGATATTGAAAAGAATTCATACCAAAACCATAGTCTAGCTTGTTGAAACACTGAAGAACAGTAAAGGAAACAATGTCGCTGTATACGCCTGAATTTCACGAAATTCTTTGTCGTTGCGGGTTAGTCAACAATACAGAAACAAAACAATTAATATGTACACGAGTTAGTGAAACCATTAAGCTCTCGAAAAGTCAGGATGCAGGTAAGTCGGAGACAACGGGACACAGTTACAAAACAATAACGCTTAAAAAAGTTGCCTCCATGATGACCCCTCATTATACGTCTACCCTCAAAATTAGTTAGATGCCGAGTTCTTATTATACAAGATAGAACTAAACCCCAGCCAACAACAAGTGGCTGTAACAAAGCTCACTTTACTAATGAAGCATTAAAAGCTACTTTCTGGCTTCAATGCCTCTTGCTGAAATAAAACTATGTTTTCGTTTTACAAAACAACACATTTTCGCTTTTCAACGTATTTTTTATTTATTATTTACGTAGGTTTTCAAAATATTCAATTCTGAATTTGAATATTTAAATTACAGCAGTTACTTTATTTTATAGACATAAAGTTGTCTATAAAAAAAACACACACACACACACACACACACACACACACACACACACACACACATGTATAAAGTCTATAAATATAAAAAAATACGTGCCTTTTACTTACTGAGACAGAGAGTTGAATTATATAAATATATCTCATATATCTTCTACAACTTCACATGAGAGGTTTGATTTCGTAATTGGTAAATGTATGATTTTATGGACTGTCTGATAAATAATAAGATTTACTTTCTGTTACGGGAGTAAATCACTATGTATTTCATGACTATAATAATGACACGAAATTAAATTATATATTGTAACTGTATAAGCATTGAACTTCTGGTCAAGTGGTAAAGCAACAAATAAGACTCGCATCTTAATCGGTATCTAGGGAACAGTTTAGGAGCGCCCATCAATCTTCTAATTGTAGGCGAGTGGTGTATGAAACTTCATGTCACTGATTTTTAGCATTTGAAGGTTAATGAATATACATTTTATACTAATTATATCTTTTATATTCGTCCGAAGTGTTACAATAAATGAATATATATATATATATACATATATACAGTGTTGCCAGAAAGTTTAGGGACACCCCACATAAAGTGATAGGGACCTGTGTCCCTATACTATCAGCAGATTGGCTAACTCAATATATTTCTCCATTAACGCAGTGAAAACAAAGTATTTTGGTGTGACTTTCATTACTTTATGTATAAAATCTTTCAAAATATGAACTTTTTTGTGATTTTAAAATTTTGGAGGAAAAATCTGTTTTTTGAAACATTAAAATTTATAACTTCTAAAATAAATGTCCAATCATCTTAATAATTGGTACGTTGTTTTAACATAAGGATATGGAGTAAATAAATGCTATTGTGGCAACTAGAAAAAAAATCACTCACAGTTTGGTGATCGCTCAAAGTTCCTTTATTTTATTTTTTTACAAATACGGAAATGGCGATGTTTGTAGCTGACGGCAACAAAGCAAATGATGAAAGAGGAGTGCGTGCACATCAATATCCCTTCCTCTGTTTTGTGAGGAACAAGCTGGTGTGCGTGGATTGCCTACCACTCTCACAGTTCAGGCGCTACAACGCACCAAAGTTATCAGTTTTTCATTTCCGAAAAAAAAATAAAGGAACTTTGAGCGATCACCAAACTGTGAGTGATTTTTTTTCTAGTTGCCACAATAGCATTTATTTACTCCATATTTTATGTTAAAACAACGTACCAATTATTAAGATGATTGGACATTTATTTTAGAAGTTATAAATTTTAATGTTTCAAAAAACAGGTGTTTCCTCCAAAATTTTAAAATCACAAAAAAGTTCATATTTTGAAAGATTTTATACATAAAGTAATGAAAGTCACACCAAAATACTTCGTTTTCACTGCGTTAATGGGGAAATATATAGAGTTAGCCAATCTGCTGTTAGTATAGGGACACAAGTAGTATATCACTTTATGTGGGGTGTCCCTAAACTTTCTGGCAACACTGTATACATATATATATATAAATATATATATATATATATATATATATGTTTAAAATTATTATTCATAGCTAATTATATTTAGCTAATTGAGACCATTGTTTATTTTTGTTAACAAAAAGGGGGTAGCTATTAATTAATTTTTTTAGTTTATTTAAGAGATTTTTGCGCATTTCAAAGCATTCATAACATAAACCAAATAAAATATGTAGCTGAAATGTTGCAGGATGGTTCCCTTGTTTGGTCACTAAAATAGAGGTCTGAACTGTTTGGTCTTAAAATTGTTTAAATTTTATTTTCGTAAATAAAAATATAAATTTTCTAAGTTTTATAGACTTACACTAAACGACTAACGGTTTTTTATTAAACTAACTTTAATTGTTATTTGTTATTGTTGAAAGGTTTTGAGCTAACTCAGTCCATTTACTATCTTCAAGCAATACAGTAGTATATAGTATACAGAAGTTGCATAACCCTATTTTTGTTTAATTGCATGTTTTCTGTTTATAGTACCACTGGCAACCGCGGCTTTGCATACAATTTCGTAGGTTTTGTACCTGTATGAGCACTTCTGGTTCGAGTAAATTATATTTTTGACACCGATTTTGAGTTTGACTTCTTCTCACGATCAAGAAAATATGTTAAGTATATTTAAGAAAATAAGTGTATATTTATGGTTATTTTAATTTACTCCGGTCCTAGAATTTTTTCTCCAAAGTTGATTTTGCCTGTCTCCCGATCAAGAAAACATATATAAACACACAGCTCTGAGAAGCCTACTTTTGTCAAAAGAAAACTTAGATAGGTTTCATAACAGTATTTAAATTGTATAGTAAAGTTAGACTACATTGTCTCTTATATCTGCATTGCTAGTAGTTACCCGCTGCTTTGCACGCAATTTATTAGGCGTTGCACGTGTATGACCATTGCTGGTTCGAGTGAATTGTATTTCCGACACCAATGTTGAGTGTGACTTGTTGTCACGATCAAGAAAATACGTCAAAAAGTTTACAATTATGGCCATTGTAATTTACTTTTTTGTGTGATTTTCGTTTTGTAACACATTTTATTTTGTTTTGTTTCCCGATCAAGAATATATATATATATATATATATATATATATATATATATATATATATATATATATATATATATGTTCTATATATATGTATATAGAATTATTCTTTAGGTGATTTAACGACAAATCTTTTACGATTTTGTGGAATTTTAATAATTATTTACAAGTTTCACATCATTGTATACGGAGGTGTATCAAGATCAGGCAATTAAACAGTATTTCTGTAATAAATAACAATGAACATAACATAATCTCATATCTAAACCACAATAAGATTAAATTGACTTAGCTGAAATAAAAATATCCACGAGCACATGTAATGAAAAAAAGAGCAGTGCTAATTAAAGAGCAAAGGAAGTATAGAAGAGTGAGAGCGAGTATCTCTTTGATCCTATTTGTTTGAGTACACAGAGAGTCTTTGCTGCATCAGCCTTTGCAAACTGAATATTTCAACACCTAGCCTTTATTCCATAACAATTTTGCGACCGTTTCCAACACTAAAGAGAGCCACTACTAATTTTATATAGCCTGTCGGCTGAGTAGAGGAAATATTAATATTCACAATAAAGTGATGGAAATGTAATCGTGAAATTGAGTTTACGTAATTGTGTGGAATAAGCGTGTGGTAAACAAAACATTTAAGAAGCTTTGAGGGAAACAAGAGAAAGATGGAATTGGAATGCTGTTGAATAAGAAATGAAGTTACGCAAACTGCTTGAGGCCACATCGAACTAAGTGTAAGAAGTTTATCAAGTCAGAGAAGTTGTGGTTTACTTTGTTTCCGAGGAAATCTCACGTTTTGTAACTAATTTGAAATTAGGTCGATATTGTTTTAATACTTCTTTTTACCATATAAAAATATAACAGGTGTTTCAAAGGCCCCCCACACCTTCATCAATTATTTTCATGTATTCTATGGGGCATATACAATAAAATTACTTAAGCCTGCGATGGATTTGAAAACTACTTCATTCACCACAAAAATGTGTTGTAGAAAAAACTAATTCTAGAAAATATTCTACAATTGGATACTATGTTGTATAAAAATTGTATTGCCTCTAATTGTATGGTTATTTTCATTTATATCGAGAAATTTAAGATGAAATGTTATACGATGGGTTTATGAGTCTGGGAAAGGGAGAGGAAAAGGGCGAGCCTGAAGAAAGTCAATTAAGTTTTGATCTAAAGTTAAAAAATTGCTACTCATTTCAAGTGAAAATAGTTCAAAAATGAATAGATAAAAAATTTTAGGACGAAATAATTTGCTTTAGAGTAGATGCAACTGAAATTTAAAAAAATAATGTTTTTGATAGTTTAATATAAAACAAAAAGATAAAATATGAATTTTAAAGTTGTATTGGTATTACAAATTACTATGCTTCATTATTAATTAATCTTCAATATCGTATTTGAAATGGTTGGAGAGTGTCATTTTATTTTAAAATGTATGACAGGATTTATAAACTTTAAAAAATTGTTAAAATGCGCCTTACAAAAATGTTAAATATACACAGCTCAAAAAAAATCATGATATAAATGTTTATACAAAAAAGTATATTTTACGACTTCTTCATAAATCTATCTCACAGTGAAAGCTATTATTTAGCTATTATATTTAGTTGCAGATAGCTAGAATTATTTTATAAATATTTTTATTCCTTGGTTATTTTTATAAAAAATTAATGCTCTTAATATTCCAACATATCACGTATTTTAAAAATCATAACCCAATCACAAAATATGCTAGTCAGGTTCAAACGTTTAGGCAGAATATATATGAAGTAGTATAAATCTTATCATTATATAGAGTGTTTTTAATACTGTACTGTCCTAGCAATGTAGTTTGGGAGAAAATATGTTTAATGCACGATTGTTAAGTGTTCATCAGATAATTAATTATAATTACATATTTGGCAGTTTTAAATTTTTAGAGTAAAATTTAAAGATTAAAAAAGTATATAATTAAAAAAAATCTAAAACCCCAATCCTAGTTGTTATATTTATAAATTCCTTAGTATTTAAAATTTTATTGCTTGTTGATCGTTTATAATTTTTTTCTTTCAGTATTAAAAAAAATTAAATTACACTTAACACAGTTGAAAATCACGTTAAATATTGAAATATGACAGTCTAATCAAACAAGAGTTAAAAAGCCGTCTTTTAAGAAATATTAAAATTTTAATTTTCTGGGACTAAATTTAGAAGGTAAGACATTGGCCAGAAGGAGGTGTAAGAGTTAAGGCAAAGTTTGTTAAGGCGGCTGTAAAAAGTGGAAGTAGCCCTAAAGAAGATATACCGAGCGACTTCAGGTAATAAATTTCTTGGAGACCTTGTTAAGAATTTCTGGAGGAATATTTTTCTTTGTTACTTCCCAATTTCATAACTCACTCACAGTTGACTTTAGCACTATAATCATAATTTTCAAGCCAGTAGTTTATTAAAATTTTAAAGTAAGGTATTGATTCATACGAGATGCTACTGAAAATAGAATCCTACGTGAATTATTAGTGAAGTGTTGCTTCGCTATTCTGAATAGCCTACTTCAGATTAAGGAAATCTAAAATGTTTCCAAACAATTCAATGCAAGTAATGTGTTTGATTCTATGATACTTTTAGGTTATTTAATGTGAAAGCGAATTAAATATTTAATATTTTCTAGATATAACGAAAATCAACAACGGTTTTACATAAAATTCCGTTGAACTTGGTCAAATATGGGGGAATACTAACTTTATTTAGTCAATATTGTTATCCATTGTCACGCGTTTTCCCTTAACCTTCCATTTTATTAAAAGACCACAAGATGGCTCCTCAAAACTTAATGTTACGTTGCTTTCGACTCATACTAGCTGATATGATGAAATAGTCTTACATATCGCCTCACTGTATCGTTTATGAAACCCGGAATGTAAATGGAAATTGTAACGCTTTTTGCCGAAATATGTTACTCAACCAATGAATTTAGACAAATTTTTGTATTCAGCATGCATATTTTTGGTTTTATTGTAATTGTAATGATAAATTTTCAATGTGTATGGTTAGGTTTTATAATAATCTTTTGTTAAATGTTATATACCCGTATAGTGCCTTTTCTTTTATACACAATAGGATAACTTATTTAACTTGAGTTTCAGTTTTTATGATACAAAGATCGATAGTTGTATCAAAATGTAATTATTGTAGTAAAATTTCAGTAATACTGTGTATTTTATTAATGAAATACTGGAAAATCTATCATAGTCTTATTAAAACAAGTACGGTGTATAGTCAGGTCTACGTAATGAAAGTCCACAATAGCACGTTTAATTTGCAGGACTATGGAAAACATATATGAATTTTTTTAGAGTTGGAGAAAACCTAATTTTAGGCTAGTAGATAGCCGTAGCCTAGCCTCAGCTGCTAGGTGGGATTTGAATTAGCAACTTAGAAGAAGAAAAATAGCAATGAAAAATGTATAATACTATGACTAACCTGTGGCGGACGTGAGTGGCGGCGGACTGGAAAGACTTGGGTAGCGAGAGAGACCGCTGCTGTGTGTCGACCACCATGCGATCTTGGTGAGCAGGAGCACTTCCAGGTCTGGAATGATCTTCATCACTCATCCTCACAGGAGACTTGCTGGTGCGACCCTCCTCTAGAGGTGTGGACGCCCCGGAGCTCTTGGCATTGCGGGGAGACTTGGTCATGGTGCGGTCGGAGGTAGTCACCCAGATGTCGCTAGACGATGAAGATGCTGAAGACTCGCCTGTGTTCACTATCACACTGTTCACTTCGATAGGGGACACTTTGACAGGATCTGGGGAAACCGCACTGGTGACGATCATGCCGGCCCGATACACTCCCGGCTCGACGGCGTCCATGGATGAACCTGCGGAGGAAGAAGTGTCGCTGAGACCCACCTTGAGTCCGGGGGCTTGTGGGGAGTTCTGCACGTTGCCACGCATAGGCATGTGGGAGTGTTGGCGACATTGTGGCCCTACATTACGCCAGTCTACGTCGATAGTTGGCGTAGGAACATTTAGACTGTTTCCTCTCTTGGGGTAGTGCTTGGTGGGGGAAACTTCGTGTTCATTCATTCTCTCCAAAGACGCTGGTGACGATCTGGTCGACTGATATCCGTTGCGTACTCCTTCGATCCTTCCTCTGTCCCTCCCTCGACGGTCCTTGTAGCCCGTGTGGTTTACAGTGTTGGGGTAGCTCTGAGACAGCCTGAGCGTGGCGGGCGGTACGGGTGTGTTGGCGAGAGGGGTGAACGATTTGGTGGTGGTTGTCGTATGGATGCCGTCACGGTGGGCGCAGTGCGGCCAGAAGTCGCAGGTGGAAGGGTTGCAAGGGTTGGTGCAAAACTGGTTGTTGCCCACCGGAGACGATGATTTGCTGCCGAGACTGGGAGTGGTCACCCCCCTCTGCAGCACCTTGGGTCGCTGAGCCACGCTGCTGGGGATTCTACCGCGGTTACTGAAAACACCAGGGACACTGGCTGGCTCCGGTGATCTCTGCTCCAGACACCGCTGCATGATCAGTGCCCTCGCCGCCTCCCTGCTCCTGGCTCCGTACAGGAACTCCGTCACCACCCGTGCCTCTTCCTCAGCCTCCCGTTCTCGCTCTCTCTCTCTTTCCCTCTGTAATTCCTCGGATTGAGCAGTTCCTAAAATCAAAGTAATATATAATACGAACTATTAAAATAGCTTACATACATTTAGAAATAATATTTGGAAGTATACATGGAACTTACAAAAGAAGGCGATTGAATAAATCCATAAACTTTGTAAAACATTGGAAGACACTATAAAACAAATTACAAATTAAAGTTGAAAAAACAGTATAGCATTAGGAATAGCATTTTGTAAATATACTATTTTTAGTAAAAGAGTTTTTTGATATGTAAATCAATGCAACACGGAACAAATTTTGCAGGAGAGAAAGGAAGTTTGAGAGAGAAAACCTGTCCATTACGGCTTCACTTTGTCACTCAAACTTGGTCGCGTTCAGCTGAAAACAGGAGACTTGTTAAAGTTATAAACTCCTTTGTTACTTGTCGCCTTTTGAGAATGTTTGGTATTAGGAAGCGATTTTACCTGTAAAAGAGTGTTAACACTCGGGTACTTGGTTTCAAAATGAATTATCAGAAAGAAATTTATTTATAAAACTGGTAAAAAATATGAAACTAATTTTTGTATAAAGTTCCCCAAGGGAATAGCCTCTTTTATTTCACTGTGGTCATAAATGTAATATGGTCGAACTTAACTATCGTAAGGAATACTTATCTAGAGATGGCTTAGAAATGAAGCAATTTAAACTCAGCAGAGGGTGGACGCTGTTGTTACTGCAAACATGTAGATGTAATAACCGAAGATTAAATCGGCGGCTTTGTTTGTGGAAGTGGAAGTGGGTGTGGGTGTGGGTGGGGAGAGGTTCCAGATAAACAGAATACATGGCGGGTCACGCTGTCCCTTCTATTTGCCAGAGTTTTCAGGAAGAAGATTATAGTATCAGAGTCAGACTCTTATGGGCACAACTTGAATAACTCACTAATGAATCTGGATGAATGAATATGTTAGCAAATCATTATTAGTTTTGGATTTGTTTCTAAAGAACGATAATATTGACATTGCAGGTATTTTATTGCATGTTTACGATAAACTCTCTTGTTTACTTTACTAGTTAAATAAATAAAAAATACTCCAGTAGACAAAAAACATTTATACCGTATTTCTCGTAAATTTGTTTGAAGTTGTTGAAAAGAGTAATGGACACGTAAATTTTACATTGCAGTTAGAAGCACTATATATTATAAAATATATTATTGTATACTATCCACGTCAAAATGTTGAACTTTTTATATTAAAATGTTGCGTTGTGGCTTTATTAGCCCACAGACTATGACATAATGGCACATTAAATTCTCAATATTCACAACGATTTAGATACCATTTAGTTATTTAGTAGTGAGATAATAGTGAGTTTGATTAAATTTCTAACTAACATAAGCTATTTTATTTTGATTTAATTACTCAAAGTTTTATTCAACAATAAAAAAATATTATTATCTTTAGTCTCGATATAAAAAGTTTTATACAATTTCTTTATAAATGTGAATATGATATAGTGCATGTGGCATGCATTTAGCGCTGATAGTATGTTTACACCAATCGATTTTAATACATTTTATGTTATATTATGTAGATTAGTGTGTTGTACACTTACTCTGCAGACCGTGTCTTTTGGTCCGTAGCGGTTGCTCGCCATTGATCTTGACTACGACTCTTGGAGGGTCTTGCTTGCCATGGTAATATTCCCGGTGTATTGGCTCTAGCTCGGGTCGTCCAGCAGGAGAAGCGCCTCCAGAAGAAGCGGGAGATTTGCGCTCGGGCAGTTGGAGGCTTCTAGAACGACGAACTCTGCTGCCGCGACCGTCCCAAGTGGCTGTCACGTGATCCCGATGATGCTGTGTTGGCTTATTATGACTTCCGGACCTCCGGAAGGGACCCGCAGAAGGCGATCTGCTGCTGGAAGATGACGAGGAGGATGTTGGAGACACCTGGTTACTTCCGAGTTTTTTGTTGCTACCATCAGATCCTGGAGACCTCCTCATCTGACGGTGGTGTTGTCTTCCCCTCAGTGAGGAAGGTGAGACTCTCTCTACTGTTGGGATTATAGAATGAAATCCCATAGCGTCTGGCGAAGAGTTCACCATTGTAACAGAAGAATATCCGCTTAAATTTAAGGAAGAGCTAAGATTATCTTCTTCGTCGCCATCTTCGTATCCTCCCAAGGAAGAATCCGTTTCATTCAATCGAGGCATTCCGATCCTCACGCCGATGTTGCTGTCCAAACTTCTGAAGCCAAATGATGATGAAGAGGAAGAAGACGAGTCATATTTTTGAAACACGGTTCTTCGAATCCCGGACGCGTCTTCTAAAGATTTAGTCTGGGGAATCCCGTGTTGCTGAGGTGTACTGACTGGTGAAGGCGTTAACCGCTTCGGTCTCAGAGGCACTGAAGAGATCGGCGATATTTTCTGAGCGGATAGAGTTGATGACCAGTTCAATGTAGCTGGAGGTGAAGGTGGAGGGCTAGATTCTACGGCATTAGCCCTCGTAAGCACTGGTGGTTTGCTGGAAACTGTACGAGCTCTGTTGGATGTAGTCGTGGTCAGAAAACGTTTGTTGGAGTCTTGGAAGGCGGGCGGGGGAGATATGATCGGAGTGACGGGTGGAGGCGTTATAGGCTCCTCGTGGTGAAGATCTAGGGATGAAGGCGAAGGTTTTTCTCTTGTGCGTTTTGGTTCGTTTGGTAAAGGCAAAAAACCAGGCCGCTGTTGAGGAACATCATCTACTTGAGGAAACTTTCCCGGCTCACTTCTGCTGTGGAAGTCGGACATCTTCAGTCTGGGCGGGATGTTGTGGGAGGTGTTGACCGCGACTGGTGGTTTGGGCGGTGTGTAGGCGACTCTGCGGTTGTCGTCCAGCGACCGCTGCTGCACCTGCACCCACCCCGACCTGCCCAGGTACACGCCGTCTACCTCACGGTCGCACCACCGCACGGGCGACAGCTCACGGCTACAGTTGCCCGACCCTGACCCCGAGACTGACAGCGACCCTTGACTCTGCACTGGCTCTCGCCTCAGGCTGCTGGTCTTGCTGGGGAAGCGGTTACTGGTCGTCCCGACCATCACGGAACTCCTCGTGGTCGTTCTGCTAGTGGTCGCTGAGTACCCGATGGACGCGCTGGTCTCCCACGGCTCCGACGTGCTTCTCAGGTGCAGGATGGAGACATTCGGCCCTCTGAAACACATACACAACTTACTGTCTATTGTCGTACATAGATGTTATTAAACTTATACACACTTAAAACAAATAATAAAAAATAAGAAGCTGTTTAAATTTTACGAAGCAGTTCAACATAAAAACTGTAAAATATGAAAGGTTTTTAGCATACACACTTTATGGATAGTTTTACGAGACGAATAAAATTTAGTATCTAAACATTTAAGTAATAATGCTTCAAGTTTAAATCCATAAAAATCTTCCAATATCTAGAAAAAATGTGCGATTGTCTATTAATTCAAAGCTGGTAAACTCCACCCATTTAGAGTGTTTATTATGGATTTATTTGAATGTAATACGCTCCAGAATTTAAAATGGTTGCTTCTTCAAAGGTACGTTTTCAAGATTTAAAATGAAAAGGTTAGTAAGTAAATAGACCTAATAGTTTTAAATCTGAAACATACTAACCCAAATTATCCTAATGGTTCTTATTTACGACACCCAGGTATGGTCTATTTATTCCTTATGGTTGTATTGATTTCATGCTAATCTAAGTTAATAAATCAACCAGTTTGGCCCCCAAAATACAAATACATATGCACATAAAAACTTGATTATCACGTTGACTGCGGAAAACGCCTCTCGGCGCAGAATGAGGTTGTGAGTAACCGCCTCACTCAGTATAAACTGGCATTGAAGGTATTAAAACTGAAATTAAAAATTGAATAAGACCAAGATGAACTTAGTCTCTGTCTTTGCTAATGAGAGTTAATATTTAATTTTGAAATGAACCCTTATTACGTTAAATGCTAGACAAATAAAGTTAAGCAGTCTTGTACATTCGAAATTAAGGAAAGGGAGAAGAATCTCCAATCCTTGCTTCAAAGGAGCATTTAATCTAGGGCCAGTAAAAATATTATGCTTTATACCTGATATAACTATCTACAGAATGCATAATTAACTGGTCTGAATAAATAAATGTTGCAGGACAGTTCACACATTTAACTAACCCGATTATAGCGTGATCGCTGTAATTCAGTGATTTGCATCAATGAACATGTGTGACCTTTGTCACCGCATTACATTTGTATTTAACCCTGCTTAGTTATACTGTAGAAACAAAGGGACACTGTCCATAATTTGTAAAACAAATATAACTTTAATTGTAGAAAATAACTTAATAAATATTGTAATTTTAAGTAAATTTATTTCTGAAACTACTGATTACAAAAATACATACTGTATCTATTGTTTCAGATATTATTGGAGAATATTTATTTTATAGATATTATCTAAATCAGAGTAGGAAACTAAAAAATTATTTGTTTTACAGTTTCTAAACTATAACGCCAAATAAAATAAAACCAAACAATATAGCAACAAATATTTCAATATATTGTTCCAAAAAAGGCGAAATATGAACGTGTTTTATTATGATTGGATGAAAGCGGCAAGAAATACATTAGCGAAAAAAATTCACGCGGGAATTACGCGAACAATAGAAATTAATTCAAACAATAGAAATTAATTGTACGGTTTGAAATCGATCCTATTGAATTTGGTACAAAGTAATTAATACCATAATTTAGATTTTTTTTCATTAATACCATGATTTTTTTACCTTGCTCTTCTACACGACTATTAATCATTTTGAAAAATACTGTTTTTAACGTTTAAAAATAAGAATAGATGTAAAATATTGTTTACTCCAAACTCTTGCAGGAAAGATGACTCTGTCAGCTACTTTACTGTGGTCAACTTTGTACTATCAGGAAAGCACGAGAAAAAGATGGACTGATTTTAGCTTATCTGTTAGTTTTTTCGAGACTTTGAGAGTGTCCAAAAGCTCCGGGTAGGTGGTACAATATTTTGAACGTTCAACTTCCTCAATTTTAGTATGGGAAATTTAGCAATACTGTTGGTTTGTTATATTCCAAAAGAGTGCGTCCACGGGGTCAGTGGAAAATCCTAAATGCAAGGAAGGATCATAGGATAAAGAACATATAATTGTAAACATATTACTGAGAAGAATACAACGAAGAGGTAAAATTTCAGAATCATGAAAATGATAACAAGACCAAGTATACTTACCCGACTGTATCTAAAAAAAATTGATCTATTCAAGAATAAATCAAAATAAATTTTAAGAATAGAAAAAGAATTAATCGTGTTACATTTCAAATACCTGATTCTGTCATGAAATCCAATACAATGCGCTGGCAACTGTGGTTATTAGCTTGTTTGTTTAGAATTTTTAAGGAGACCTTCATGCGTAAGGATGCGGCTCTCTAGGTCACGCGTTAAATTCCCTGAAGTCATAAAGAATTTTCAATTGAGTGGCCTTTCGTGTTCAATGAACACATCATCAGACTCACATTGCGTAAGATTGGTGTGGGTCTGTGATGTATTCATTGAACACGAAAGGCCTCACAAAATAAAATTTCTTAATTATTGGAGCGTTTGTTTCTAAATTAAGCATTTGATTCCAATAAGAAGATGCTGGTAGAATGTAAGGTTAGTGTAGTCTACTTCTGTAAGCGTAGACGGATATCCTTAAAAATCGCTCCGATTACAAAAGTAGTGTTGAGGGGTGGTATTATTTATTTTAGCTATAAGTTACGATATAATTAGAATATGATTATTCATAATTAAAATTAATAAAGCTTATAAGTTATATTGTTTTAATAAATACCACATAGGCTCACGTCCTAAAATGTTACAAAGTATTGTTTGAGCAACGCATCATCAGTTGAAATTCAGTTTTGTAAATTCTGAACATTCTATTAAATTTATACATAGCAGACTAAGTAATATATCCATAATAATTATTATTAATAAACATAAATTTATTAAAATGTTATTATTTCCCATTGTAAGTGATTTTCACCACTACATACAATGTTCTCTATATTAATGGCGATACAATGGAAACGCAAAACCTATTTTAGATAAACACAATTTCTGAAGAAATTGCCAAGAATTAAAATACAGGTATATTGTTGGAAGATAACGAGTTTTAAGAAAGGCTAATAGAATACAGTGGACTGATCAATATTTGCCACCAGCTATTAGAGAGAGGAAATGGCTTTGTGATTGGTTGCCAAAAGTAGCACCACCTCAAAGTCAATTTTCTCCACCACTGCTTCTTTTCAACCCCTAAGATACCATCCCATTATAATTTATCAGAGTTTTTTATAGTCGCATTTACAACACTTTATAAAAAAAAACTGAGTTTAAGTACCTGAATGTATAAAAATAAATCATATCAACCACTTCGATAGATTGTTTAAACATTTATACTCTTATAGGCTTAATACAATCATAACACGGAGGTTTAGACGCTTAATGAAAATAATTTGAGAAATAGTTATCGCTAAAAACATTACTTAGTAATTCTAAAAGGCAAAATAACTTTGTATTTGATAACTGTAATGGCGGCTTACATTTTGAAGCAAAGTTTAGCTGGAATAGTGCAAAATAAGGACCATATGTTCATACCTTTGTAATAATGACTGATATTTATTTATTTTATGTATACATAATAATAAATGTTGTAACTGACGTAGAAGCATAATAATAAAAAAATCGTACATGAATTTAATAGTTTCTACAAAAAAGACCACGAAATCCCACAAAATTCAAGTAGACTTTTATTATAGTTCATAAGATGTGACATTTTCAAACTTCCGGGCATTGAAACACCTGTATTTGAAAAGCTTCTATTTATCTGAAAGTTTTCGATGAATGACGTCGGAAACCTACCGGATTCTTGAAACTTCTGCTCTCCATTAGCGTTCAGACTATATGTATATGTCTGTACTGAAAATCTCGCTCTCTGAAACATTATGGAATTTTGTATCTCTTGGGCGCAGGAAAGTTCGACTTTTAAAAGCTTTCATGAACTCCCAACTTCGCCGAGAATTCTTACCCCTTGGTGGTTTCTAATCCCTAGAGCTTTCCAGACACTAGGAACTTCTGGCCTTTTTACAGGTATTTAGAATCTTTTGGGATGAGATTCTTCTGGAAATCTCTGACCAAACAGCACCCCAGTTTTCTAAGGCAGGTTGGGAAGCCAAAGCTCCCATATTTAATATGAGGGAGATTCAGATCTCTATAAATATAGGCCTTTTATAATTACATGTTACGCAAGTCCTTCAAACAGTTGTCTTTAGAAGCTTCTGGATTATAGGAGGTTCCAATCTCTCGGAGCAAGATCTTGCCCTCTGGGAGTTTTCATTTGCTGGGATATTACTGTTTGTGTAAGGTCATGTTTCCCTAAAACATCCAGATCTTGCGAGCATATAGGTTCTGGTAGTTACTACGTCTAGACGCTTTCTGCCTCTTAAAAGTCAGGGAACTGCAGGGTTGTATGAGTTTACGTGGTAGGTCCATAACTGTAAAACTATCAGGTTCTGGTAGCTTCTAATGTTTGGAATTTTTTTTTAAATCGACAGATCCGTATTTTTTTAAAGCTAATCTTTTTGATAATTAAATGCTGGCTGCTTTTCATAGCTCACCAGTCTGTCATGTCGCATAAAAATATATTAAATAATTGTCGTTGGCTACTATTTATTCCCAAAATGTCCATGCCAAATTCTGCTAAAAACTTAGAGCGATAGGGGTCCTAAGATTGTTAGATCCCACCCCCGTTACTCAAACGAATCTCATGAATTATTGTCGGTGTTGTACATGAACGGTTAAAGATCGATACCTAATATTGATTGAAATCATTGTATTCATAAGCTATACAGAGGAAAGTGTGCTAGAACAGTTTTTGAACGTAGTGTTCCATCAATGCCTTGGCTTAAGTGGTACTGAATAACTATCCTGGGTCAGAGTTTTCCATAGAAATTCAATGCAAATTTCGACTAAGATCTATGGATAACTAGGATATCCAGAATTGTTGTACATGAAATAGTTTTTTTCGGCTTAGCCACCCTAGCTCTAAAGTCACTCACGTTATTGGTATTCGCTGTAAAAATCCTCTCCATACAAAGTTCAAATAAACTTTGGTTAAAATATATAAAGTGTTATATATTGTTATTAATTTAAGCAAATTCCTTAGTGGATAACAGAATTTTCATAAAACTCTATCAAGAACTGCGATATAATTTTGGCAACTAATGAGGTACAAAGGTTTGTTTACAAAAACAATTTTGGTATTATTAAAAAAAATTCAATGATTAATTACAATTCAGTTTCATTTTACATTAATGATTAATTCGTTCTTGAAGGTTGAATTTGACTTCAGATTATATAACATCGAAAGTACACCGACGTATGAATAATATTTGTACTACAGAGTTAGTATGTTTTTACACATTATACGTTTCGCATTGTCTTATGTATTACATTGTGACAACCCTTCCCGCTGCTTGAAGTTAGGTTCAGTAATAATTTTAAAGTATTCCATTATATTGATCTCTAAGATACATTACTGACATTTTTTACAAAATAAACCGATGGTGCGGAATATGTATGGTTCCGGTCGAATGTATCGAAAACTTTACTGCCTTTTGGACCTTTTGACCTCTAAATCAATAGTTGAACCAGGAGGAACCTACGTACCAAACTTCAAGTTTCTATGGGCTTTCTACCAAGAGTTATCGCGTAGACGGACAGGCAGACACGAGTTTAAGAAGGACCTGTTGGATTATTCTTAATAAGTTATATTTGAGAATTGTCATAAAGTGGAATTCGTGTGCGTAATTAACCGATCTCTTCGTCTAGGTAGCCGTAATAACTAATACTCCCCATTTGTATGACCAAATACAAGAACTTTAACACTTTATTAAATTGATTTAACGGTAAAAAACCCTATTGTTATGATTATTCAAGGAATTACGGGTGACCTAATAAAGTAAATAATCTGCATAAATCTATCAGCTACATTTAACAAAGTTTTAATGTTTCTTTCCCCAAGCACCACATTAGAAGACATTTCCTCCTCAAATCACTGGGAAACACGCCGCATTACTTGTTTTTGGTTCAATCCACGCCACCTGTCGGCCACAAAAGGAACCAATTTTGTCTGAACGACTTTTCACAAGTTTCGCAATGTACAGTTTCAAAGGCAGAAGAAGCAGGGAGAAACTTTCTAGACTTAGCTTTACGGATGGATTAATATGAACCTTCTCTTTAATATTAGAAGTGTTGTGGCTTTTTGAATAACAAGTATTTACTACACTTAATTATTACAAACTAAAGTTATTGCGGGATGGATAAAGTAACACAAATTATCACTATATTATTGCACAAAATTAAATTGAACGTTTTATAATAAGATTTATTTATTTGCAATTATAAACTTTTAACAGCATTAAAAAATTAGAACGGTTTTTATTTTTATGCGCTAACTATCTAAAATGTACTCATAATATCATTATCCCATTAAACAGAGAAACAGGGAAGTATTATTAAACTTTTAAACACTGTATAATTTCTAGGCAGCTTAGTATAAAAATCGGCCTATTACTAAATTGACCTAATATTACCTATAAAAAATATGTACATAAATTCACCGAACATGTATTTAGAGCCCACAGCCACTTCCAGTTCCAAATGTCTCTATAGTATCAATAAATATATCTATAGCATCAATGGCATATGGAAATGATACCTGTACCGAAAAAAGGCCAAACAAATTTATAGTCCAAATTCAAAGTTCATAGACAAGCTTGGTACTCCATTTATTTCCAATATGAAGGCTCTCTAATTTATGAAAATCCCAGCACTGATTTTTTTTATGATCCTACAAAAAAATTGTTTTCTTAAAAATTTTGTAAGAATCCTGTATTTCTAAAATAAACCATACTACTATGAGAGGTACTTACAAGAAGCTACAATAATATTCAGGTTGCTGAAGTGAGCAGTGTAATGCTTTAAGTGGGTGGACAAAAAAACTATGCTATAGATGATATGCTTGCTTTTTCGGGATCAAGTTCCATAAGGATGTTCATAAAATATAATAATTTTTCGAGTTGACAAGTGGACTGGTACGTTTATACTTTTAAAATATCTGTATTCTACAAAAATAGAACAAAATTAAAAGGTTCGTACAACAATGGAGGACTGTTATCTCCTAGGTAACTGGTGTGTTTGGCTCTGAGGACCAAGCCAATGGACAAATAAATAAAGTGATTTTTAACACATATTTACAATTAATAATGAGTTGTAGTTGAATCGCACCGATCAAATATATACGACAAAGAGAATGTAGGACAAGATGCTAAGAACGTAAGAACGTTTTAGTGCCTGTGAAATGAAATGAAAAATGCCTTTATTTACAGAGGCGAAGTTAGGACTTAAAAGTCCTCTCTACCACTTAACCTCCTTAATGCCATGGATGTGCAATGGCATTTAAATCTAAAAAGTCTGTTGCGTTGATTCCGAAGTGACAGCTTATGCAGGATGGATAGAAGAAAGCAGTTCCTGCTGAGAACTCTTGCAGCAGAAACCATAAAGAGGTGATCATAGATAATATCGCCCACAGATTTATTACTTTGATCAAGCATTATTTTAGCTCTGTTATGAGACTAGCACACGGGGCAAGTCTAGACTTGTTCAGTATTCCTTAAGAAAGAATAAGCTGCATCTACAACGTAGATAAACAAGACGATCAACAAAAGGGTATTAATATCGATTAAAAATCACATCAAAATTGTCGTCCAACATACTTGTTGCATAACAGGATTGTTTAAATTTAGTGTATAGTTAATAGTGTTTAAAATTTAATATTGAAAAAAAATTGAAGACCTGAATTAATTAAAACATTACGATAGGAATAACAATCTGTTGAGCAATACTTTTTTGCGTGTGTTCCAGTTACGTAAAACCATGCCAACAGCAATCAACAGTGGATTAAGAAGCTGATTTTATGAATTTCGCAATCAGTTGTAATCACTGGAACAAACATGTATTTTAACGATGCATGACAATACCATTTAATTGGGAAAGCTATAAATCTCTCGCAGATTGAAATCATCTCTTTTCCGTGATAAGGGTTTTAAATGAGAATGTTTACAAAGTATGCTGTTTGCTGTGTTGTTTGTTGATACTATACGTTTTTGTATAAATTTGCACTGTTGCCTGTCACACTTAGTACATTGAACAGAAAAAGCAAAATTGAAAATTGTTTGTGTATTTGAGGTTGAGTAGATGAGAGACCAACACAGCCCATACACCGTTTCAAAAATTAAAGACACATTTTGTTTTCATTTAATTTTAAGGGGTTATTTTCTTTGTTTATTTTCATTGTAATGCATTTCCAAAATCAAAAATTAAAATTAAACCTAAACTGGCAGAGCTGCTTATAAGTGAGTACACAAAATTCTGTAGTATATAGAGAAATATTTTTTTTAAGTTGCTTATACTAAAATAATATTTATTAAACTGGCAGAGCTGCTTATAAGTGAGTACACAACATTCTGTGGTATATAGAGAAATATTTTGTTTAAGTTGCTTATACTAAAATAATATTTATAGAATATGATTATTGTTTGTTAATATATTTTTATAACTTACATTAGTCTTTGCTTTTTAAATTTATTATTACATAAAATAAATAAGTAAGGTGTTAAAAGCCTGAAAATTTAATATTTGACACTAATACGTACTAAATATATATTCAGAGCTGGAATGCTTTATCACATCATATCTACTCTTCTGTAACATATTTAGAGCTAGTTTAATATGGAAGTAATTAGTATTTATCGAGTTGATTAAAAAATTAAAGCTTACTACTTTAACAATTGCAAGTTAATCAAGCATTAAAAGTACTTGTACAAAAGTCATTATGGATCGTTTCAATTAAGGTCTTCGTTATCCTTAAAGTGTTTGTCACATATAATTAGTCACAAGATTCGTGTAAAAAGTATTTCTTTGTTGCTTTTTTAATCAGAGAATTCTGACTAAGATCCTAATGCAAGGCTGAGAACCGTCACTTTAAGAACTAAATCGTCATATACGTTTCTTTTCACAACGGTTCAGGACATTACTAACAAATTTAACGTGATATAAAGTTAAAACTGGCAAGTAAATAATTGTATTAAAATTACAGTTTGTATGATTTTTTTGAAATGAATTGAATTGTTGACGTAGATACTAATTAGCCTTACAATAAGATCGGATCAAATTTGAAGACGCATTTTTGCTTCTTGATTATACGATGTAAGCCAACAGAGTTAACTTAAATACCTCTCACCGGGATAGGGCCTGCCTTCTTTATGCACATTAGGCAACCCATGCAAGAGTGTTAGATTTGGGTTAAATTGACATGGTGTCATCTATCATTTCCAATCTGGCTGATTTTGTTTCCTATAGCGCTTCATAAGATTTCTAACTGATTTATATGGTCCCTATCCCAATAGCTGCCGTAGTATTACCTCCTTTATACGGTGCGGTGGTTGATTTACTTTTAGAGTACTTTTATTTTATAGTACAAAGAGAGTCTTCCTTTTTTTTATAAATTTGTAGTATGTGCCTCCGACGTTTTCACTACACTCTTCTGCTTCCACAAGTTATCATCCTTGACTGAAGAATGTAACCAGCACATTATTATTAACTAATAGGAACATGACCATGGCGAAGGTCACGTGTTGCGTTGTTTTAAACTTCGTGAAGTAAAAATTTAGACGCATGATTCTGTCAATAGTTAGTTATAACGTTTTTATATTAGGCTGATATTTGTTCTAGATATGCTTTCGATTCTGCTGAGGTTATTTGATTTTCTTATAATTCGTTTTTTTATAAACTCTAAACCAAATATTTTGAACAACTCCGTATATCTATTCCCAATACTCTTGCAAAATTTATTACACTGTAATGGTTTTGTGTAATTAATAGTAGGTTTCTAACATTTTGTTTCGTATAAAGAACTATTCAGCCTTAGTTTTTAGACCAAGTATTTTATGGCATTTTAGCTTCAAACAGTTAGATCCTTAGATATATTCAGAAAAGTAGTTGATTCTTACATCGAATAAAGAAAGATCCTTGAAATAAACAAGAATGATAATAATTTAATCAAATAAAACTGAATAAGATTATTAAACATCTAACCACGTGTTATGAGGAAGCCATATTGATTTCTAATTGGTCATATTGATATATGGTTTGTTGTATTGTCTGTGTTTGTCAATAATAATACAGGTGGGACATACCTGTCTACTCACTTTTTTAAGCGGAATTGCAATACTAATTCTGTCAGTTTTGGCTCAATATAACATGGTTCTTCAAAGTGAAGTCGAAATATCTGACGATTTTTGTTGCGTTATAAATATTTCTACGCTGTAATAACAGGAGAATCTTGAATAATAGTAAACAAGTAACCAACCAATCAAGGATCATTAAAAATGAGAAAAATGAATTCATTGCGTAGTACGTGAATATATTGTAAGTTAAAAACACAATTTCTAGCGTTCAAGCTCATAGTAACCTCGAGGGCTAACAGGCAGACCACACAATGCTGATATGAGTGTCTCATTTATAAACATTTATAAAGGCAAAAATCCTTTTTTATTAATATAGGGAGACGAAATATAAATTAAGGTTAAACCATTACTCAATTTGTCTAGAAATGAAACTGAGCATTGTGTATGTTTTAATGTTTTATGGTGATTAGTATAGCTGAAATAAATAGAAATGAGGAAATATCTCCACGGAAATTTCCCGAAGAATTTTAATACTCCTAGCCGCTTTCGATACGTTTGGCTATAATATTTTCCTCGTATAACGTGTTAATTATTTTAAACGTTTAATTATGAGCATTTATAACTTAAGTGAAGTGACTCATCAATATTTTGTTTTCATGAGCTGTCTGTTAAACATAACGTTACAACTTTGCTGTTGTAGGTTTAAAAACTTGCTGCTAAAATGGTTTAAAACTTGCACTCTTTCCGAAGTTTTATACGTGCTTTAGTGGAAACGCTTGTGAAAGTTCTTTTAACACATGTGAACGATAATTTTCTGTATAAATATTTTTTTAAAGTTAGAGTTCGAATTTTTTTTGAAATGGTTTGATCAACATTCTGACATTTTCATGTCTCTAGTTGAATATCATACAGATAACAACGTTAAATAATCTTTTATTCTATATAATCTAACAAATTATATACATAAAAATGATACAATATTTCTCATTTTAAAAGATGAGTTTCATAATAATCAATATAATACACATTTAAGGATGCTATAGCAATTTAGGCTAAAATGAGAATTGGTAACTTGTATTTAAATCTCAATTTCCTCAAAGAGATTTCTGAATTTTTTAGTTATTTTCTCTGTTAGTTCATGTTTCCACATTATGTCCTCCCTTTGATGATGTATAGGAATTATGTAAATCGATTGGCTTACTGTTGTAGAATATTCGTAAACATCAAGTTTCAATACCTTCAAAGTTTCCCGAACCATACGGTTGAACGGACACGATCTTCTGAACTCCCAAAGTTACTAGCTTCCCTTGCATGCTTAACTTGTAATGTAATTAGTCAAAGACTAGCTCATTCTTATCAAACATAGATTGGAGTGTATTTTAGTCGAAAATTGTAAGTGATGTGGTGAGAGAAAGTTAGACCGTTATCAGCGGAGAAACCACGCCTAGTTAGAGTTGTCACTGAATCGCTCACTTCAAACTTTTCGCTATCACCTCACTTTTACCATCCTTTTCAGTAAAGCATTAATTCTAGCCACTGGAAAGTACTGAAAATTATTACATAAGGAACCAAAACGTAAGTACTTGTGATAAGGCGGCTTTTTTTATCAATGACTTTTAACAACAATTTATCAATGATCAAATAGTTTAAAAGCTATAAAAATAAAGCAAATAGTATCTATGAATTCCACAACATTCTGAAGTGATAAAGTTATTTTGAAGTTCACCCAAAATATTGTAGTTAACTAATAAACGCTAAATAAGCGTTAAATATAAAAATAATAAATTTCTGTAAAAATATTTATTTTATAAATATATATTTTATTTTATTATATCTTGTTAGTATTGAACTATATCTCTGTATATTATAAGGCCTTTGTATGAGTATTTAGACAAATTTATATGTAAAATAATGCTTGGATTGATCACTATCCTCGTGTTTTTGTGAGACATAAAGTTAAAAACCCTTTACTATTTTAGAAATTTGCAAAGTCGAAGGCGGAAAATCAAGGAAGCAAAACAAGCCGGGGTCAGAGACGACCGGGTTAGGCCTACTCTCTACTCAGCTATCCAGCACACAGCCCACAATAGTTACGGCTGCCAAGTAAACTCTTAGGAGACTACTGTAGGTAGGTAGTTTACTCGGACTAATAATAATTTATACATCTAATTAAAACTATACAGTCTAAGGAATCAAGAACATATTTAATTTTACAATGTTCTATACTTACATACGGTAAAAAAATGAAAAATGGTATTGTTTTTGGCACAGTGCCTGTATTTGTATTTTAGTTGTTGAATTTTGTATTGCTGTTTTGTTATTTTAATATATATATATATATATATATATATATACACACTGTACATATAAATAAGTACATTGCTGCACGTTATTGTTATACTGTTATAGTCTATCTAATGTCTGAAGTATAGGTTATTATGCTTTCATTATATTAGACGTCTAAAGACGCTTACAGAATGAATGTTTTCCAGCCCCTCGAGTGATTACAACTTATTGCTACGGTTATGGTTATTGTATTTTAAGCCAGCATGTACCAAGCCATATAACACGTTTAAATACGGAGTATTTGCCAATAATGGTTAAGCATTTAAAATAAATAAACGATAATTAACTATAACATGTTTGAGTGATTTCATATTTATCTAATTATAAACGTAAATCTTTAAAATAATAAACAAGGATATTATAAATGCAGTAAGTTTTAGGAAGTAAAATAGTTTAAGGGAATTGCTAGTCCCAACTTCACCTCGTTAATAAATATATTTTATATTTAAATTAATGATAAAAAAAATACTTATAATGTTGGAAACAATGATACTAAATAAATTAATTATATAATTTTTAAGTTAGAGGGACAAAATTACAGCATCAAATTGAATTGTAGTGATTTATTTTAGTTGTAAAGAAATATAATAAAGTTGCCATGAGGAAGGTATGATTATGATAATATTCATTTATGTACCATAACCAGCAACCAGGATGGCAATAATTAGTAATCTAAGGAAAAGAGGAAGCCGCATCAAAACAATTATCTGTCAATGAAAGAAATCTCGAATAGGGCCATTTCGCTTTAATAAAGTTTTAAGAAAACACAAAGAATTCAATGAACATTAGAATTTATTTATTTGAGAATGGGGTACTTAGAGAAAGATAGCCTTCAGGATAAACTATAATCGGTCAATCTCCAGAAAAAAATTGTGCGCCGCCGTCTGGTTACATTATAGATAATTTAGCACCACTCTTATAGGTCACTGCCAAGTGTCTAATATCTTTAAAAATATATTCTGATATTCTCCAAGTTTATTATTAGTTTTTAAACTGTGATACATCACCAGCTATATTATTGGTTGTTAACACCTTCACTGCGACCCGAGTCGTGTACCGACTGTAGTACAGTCGGTATAATATTAGTTTGCATCCGCTGCAGTGAATGTGTTAAACTATGATACGTCTCCAGCTATATTATTGGTTGTTAAAAACCTTCACTGCGACCCGAGTCATGTACCGACTGTAGTACAGTCGGTATAATATTAGTCTGCGTCCGCTGCAGTGAATGTTTTAAACTATGATATATCTCCAGCTATATGATTAGTTGTAAAAACCTCCACTGTGACCCGAGTCATGTACCTACTGTAGTACAGCCGGGATAATATTAGTCTGCGTCCGCTGCAGTGAATGTTTTAAACTATGATATATCTCCAGCTATATGATTAGTTGTAAAAACCTCCACTGTGACCCGAGTCGTGTACCGACTGTAGTACAGTCGGTATAATATCAGTCTGCGTCCGCTGCAGTGAATGTGTTAAACTATGATACCTCTCCAGCTATATTATTGGTTGTAAAAACCTTCACTGCGACCCGAGTCATGTACCGACTGTAGTACAGCCGGGATAATATTAGTCTGCGTCCGCTGCAGTGAATGTGTTAAACTATGATATATCTCCATATATATTATTGGTTGTTAACACCTCCACTGCGACCCTAGTCATGTACCGACTGTAGTACAGTCGGTATAATATTAGTCTGCGTCCGCTGCAGTGAATGTGTTAAACTATGATATATCTCCAGCTATATTATTGGTTGTAAAAACCTCCACTGTGACCCGAGTCATGTACCGACTGTAGTACAGCCGGGATAATATCAGTCTGCGTCCGCTGCAGTGAATGTGTTAAACTATGATACCTCTCCAGCTATATTATTGGTTGTAAACACCTCCACTGCGACCCGAGTCATGTACCGACTGTAGTACAGCCGGGATAATATTAGTCTGCGTCCGCTGCAGTGAATGTGTTAAACTATGATACATCTCCATATATATTATTGGTTGTTAACACCTCCACTGCGACCCTAGTCATGTACCGACTGTAGTACAGTCGGTATAATATTAGTCTGCGTCCGCTGCAGTGAATGTGTTAAACTATGATACATCTCCAGCTATATTATTGGTTGTTAACACCTCCACTGCGACCCTAGTCATGTACCTACTGTAGTACAGCCGGGATAATATTAGTTTGCATCCGCTGCAGTGAATGTGTTAAACTATGATACATCTCCAGCTATATTATTGGTTGTTAACACCTCCACTGCGACCCGAGTCATGTACCGACTGTAGTACAGTCGGTATAATATTAGTCTGCGTCCGCTGCAGTGAATGTGTTAAACTATGATACATCTCCAGCTATATTATTGGTTGTTAACACCTCCACTGCGACCCGAGTCATGTACCCACTGTAGTACAGCCGGGATAATATTAGTTTGCATCCGCTGCAGTGAATGTGTTAAACTATGATACATCTCCAGCTATATTATTGGTTGTTAACACCTCCATTGCGACCCGAATCATGTACCTACTGTAGTACAGCCGGGATAATATTAGTTTGCAACCACTGCGGTCAATGGGTTAAGCTATGATACATCTCCAGATAAATTATAGTTTATTAATATTCTGCTTAAGCTCATGACGATATTTTGCTAATCACTTCTGATACATCGTGTAATCTGACATCATCCTAATTCATTACTGTTAATAGAAGTTACGGTAAGTGTCTGATATCTAAGATGTGGAATTCTACTTCATCAAAATAGTCTGTGGCAGATCGCTGTAGAAATGTTTACTGTAAGTACTGTATGAATATGTGTGTGAAATTCGTTTAGTGAAACAAGGCTATGAAATTTGAAAATTAATGGTCTAAAACTTAACAGAATTATTTATTCTTAACACCTCATACAATCCGATTTGTTCGGTCCATCAAAACATAATTAATCTCAGAAATGATAGCAAATTATGTGATGTAGAATAGTTTATACATATTGGAATATAGTTTTCGAATAGGTTGTTAATTTTAAATAGTTTTGTGTTTTTTTTTGTGTTCTATTGAGTAAATAGAATTATTAGTAATTTATCGTAAAGAGTGTTAACACTATTTCAGCTGAATACACTTGGTAAAGTAGATAAAGACTTCGTTTAAAAAATTACCAAATGTATAACAACAATTACCTGGACATATAGGTTGTATCAGAATAAAGTAAAAATTAGAGCGTAGATCAGAAGGTAGCCTGGCACCATTTAAGATATAGGAACCATGTTTCGCATATACATAATGACACAACTAAAGTAAAACAATACTTTCAGATAGCATCGATCTAGTAGACTGTTCATCGTAAACAATAAAAGGAGAAGCAGTTCATGGTAATTCCTTTTCCAAATGTATATGCAAATATTTTTCGTGAATTAAAAATTGTAATATAATTAAAGCGCGTGTAAGCAGACCGCGGCCGGTTGCTCGCAGTGATAAAGCGTAGATAAAAATAAGTTTTTTGTGAAATTGAAGGGAGAATTAGTTGTTTACTTTGATTTAAAGTAATATAATTATGGATTTTTGCAGCAGAAAAGCATGTTTAAAAAATACTGATTATATATAAACAATAAATATTATGGGTATTAAAAAAATTGAGAGTAATCAAATGTCATGATGTAGGCGTCAATGAAATTCAGAACTAGTGACGTGATATATTGTTTAGTATTGTGTTAAAACAATTGAATAATCAAAACACACTCATTGTATCGTTTTGAAAAATTATTACAAGTAATAAGCCTGGTGTGTGATACTTTATTTGACATTGTATGCCTTTTAAATCACTGGTACATTAAAAGTCAAAGTAATGTCAACTTCGCAAAGTTTTACCTTCCCTACAGAGGTCTTTTAAGAAGAAAACAATATTATAGTATTTTATAAGCAATTAAAAACTTTATTACAAAAATGCGGGGAAAATCCGCACTACTATTTAGACTACACACATCAGTTCACGTGACTGGTGTAGTGAGCAACAGATCTAAAAGAGCAGTATCCAATAGAGACCGATTGAAATTGCCCTATCGAGGTGAAACAGTTAGTTCTATTACATTGCTCGTTCCCATCGTGCCAAATTACTCCCAATTATTTTACACACTGAAGATAAAGTTTTCGTTTTTCATCAAACGATTCTGTGTTTGAAGTCTGTTTTTGATGATGAAGGGTTTGGCAAGGTAAGATAATTTTTTCGGACTCTTGCTATCTTTTAGTGAAAAATCTGCACTATATTCCATATGAGGAAGCGATCGTATCGCAGATCTCATAACATTGTTTTTGTTTCGTTAAATGTCCGAAAAAACATAAAAAATACATACTGTCCGATTACAGTTCATATTCTTTTGAATATGTTCTCTGGTTTTCGATGGCAATTGCTAAAGGAATATCCTTGTTTTCTATGATATAGAACTACGCTATAGATGTAGAACTCAAAACTTAAAGCCGATTTTTATAATAATTATCTTTAATTAAAAGGTTTCATTAGATTAAAACATTAACTTATATTTGTTAAAATTATTCGTGATCGGTGATTTTAAGAGGTCTTTTATTCATAACTTACAACATTAAACCTTTTGTGTTTCACAGCTTACATACAGTACAATGTTGGAATTCCACCTCAAACGCAGCTTCAATACACAAAAGGGTATTTATCCCTCACAGACTTAATGCCTCATCCCTACTTTTCCACTTCTCCACTCCAAACTACCCACTCTCTCCCTCTAGAGCAAACACGAGAGGAACTGATCTGTTCTCCCTAGATTACCCTTTGTTGTCTGGCATTTACAAATACTTAAAACTTGACAAAAAAATCTAGTTTGGAATATTTGTTTGGTGAGGATGTTCTTACATCGTTTACTGAATTATAATGCTATATACTGGAAAGTGGCTTGTGGAAAATGTTATTTGTGCGTTGGTCCACTATAATAACTTTTCATTATTAGCCTTATGTATCATATGTCCTTTTAAAAGTATGTAAAGTTATAGTTGTTAAAACAGTATTTTTGAATAATAATGTATAAATGAATTACAATATATATATATATATATATATATATATATATATAATATATATATATATATATATAAACTGATGGAACATGTTTGCATAACTTCACCAAATACTACTCCTAATGCCCGAAATCATCCACCGTTAAAAATTTTATTTATATATATATATATATATATATATATATATATATATGGATGATTTCGGGCTTTAGCCAAATATTAAGTCTAGTATTTGGTGAAGTTATGCAAACATGTTCCATCAGTGCTGCCATGAAGACATTTGCAATAGGATGAGTTTATATCAAAATTCTACTGAAAATATTACGAACTAGATATACATTGCAATGAAGGAGGAGGAGCTCTTCTTATTGGAATATAAATTTTCTATTATTTCACAAAAGAAAACTCACAATTATCCAATAATTGTGTTATCCACAAATTATTGGATAATTGTGAGTTTTCTTTTGTGAAATAATAGAAAATAGATATACATTGTTTAATTACTACATTATAATGACCTGTTTCTTTTAACGGTTACAGGTATAATTTACTTCATTTTGCCATGAATTTGTCTCGAAGTTTCGAAGTCAGAATTACTGGTGTTATCCATTTTTCAATCCAAATAATTGTCAAAGATTTAATTTTATCGTGAAAACAATATATTTCTATTCCAAATAGGTCACATCAACTTCATAGTATTAATCTGGATTTTAAATAAATCTGGATTTGTCAGTTAACAGCCTAAGTATAAGCCTCTGGAAACTTAAAATTGGCATTAAGCTTTTTATATTGCATATTGTTTAACTAAGGCCATCTTGAGATCGCGTCACTGTCTGACCGGGTCTGCGATAATTCTTTATAGGAACCTTCCAGTGACCTGATACTTGGTACACAGGTTCCTCTACGTGTAGGAAGGAGATCTACTGATTTTAGGGTCAGCAAGTAAAAGGGCAGTCTATCCGCAAAATACATGCAATACTTCGTTCATTACGTTCTGCTGGATCCCTCGATACTACGATATATCTGTTTATTATTATGTTTTGGGTATAGTTTCGAAAGTTTTGATGATTAGTAATTAAGAAGTAAGCCTTTAAAGTGGCTTTAGCCTTAGTTCCAGAGGTTCATGTAAGCCTATATTTCTTATTTTTTGGTCTATATATTTTCTCAATTTATATTTTTGTATATCAATCAATTTTAATGTACACTTACTAGTTTTACAGCACCGCCTATCTCTATACTCCAAAATAATAAATGTACTAGGGCTGAATATGATTACAGTACTGGTGAAAGTAGAAACAGTTGTTCTGTTATTAGTTTTAAGCGTAAATCATTGTTTACCACTCCACGTGTTGCGTAACAGTTTTCGCTCAGATTACATGCACAATTATAAGTCTGTCGTTACAAGTACGAGGGTTTTGTAATCTACTTGTTTGGGAATAGCAACATCACACGTTGACATGTCATATGATTGTACTAAGTTTGTCTAAAAATCTATTTAGACTGGAGTTTTCTTGTTGCCCTCAATTTTATCATAAGACCATAGTACTAATGTTCACTAATCTCAGAAAAATTCTATGCAGTGATATGCAGCACCATCGAACTCGATGTTGCCTATTTAGATATGAAGCTTTAGTTCAGTTTAGTTCGTTTTCACGATATTCCAGACAGACAGACATAGAGAAAGAAAAAGAAATATTAATTTTTCACTTTTTCCAGTCCGTCTAATGGAAGTGTTCGCTAACGCTCAGCCTAATAATACTATTGAAGTTTTTTTATTTTAAGGAAGATATCATCAGTCATGCTTGCTAGTCGATGGGCAGCAAATGAATACAAATTTACGAGTAAAAAACTGACAAGAAGTTTGGTTCGGGAGGGGGTGGGTGATCAGGCAGGTCACCAGATAACGTAATTACAAACTTGTCATTTCAACATCTGGTGGCGATAACAGAATTATGGTCAACTTTGTCTACCGTTCAATGTTCACAAACACTTTTATTTTCACAGTTACCGTTATGAGGTTGTATATGTCAGTATTAAATATTAAAAAGCAATAAAATAGTTTACTTGTACAATAAAGGCCTAGATATTCTTTTGTTTGCTCATATATATAACAGAAAACAATATGCTATGAGTTAAATAATGTAATATGCATAGGATGGAAGTTTTTTTCCAAACTGATTGTACTAAGAACTTTTTGAGTTTTCTGGAATTCGTTATAGTTGTAACCACTAAACCTAATACAAATGCGACCTCCTTAAGCATGGTCTACTGGCTGGGATACATTTAGATTTGTTGCTTCCAGACATCAGACGTTGCAATAATTGGAAGGTGAACTGGAGCTGAACTTAAAATTCTTATTAAATCAACCCTTCCCACCATTGCTGTAGGTTCTGTGTAGAAAACTCGATTGCTCCACCGCGATTTGAGATCGTCTCAGAAACACGTAGTGTGCCTGATGAGACAATGAGACAACACCACATCATCTTGATTACATTTGTTTTTAGTCCACATGTCTCTGATATCGAAACGATGTACAGAGTCTCTTTATAACCGACTGTTTTGGATCTCTTCAGATGGATGTTGATTCTAGATTACAGGAATCAAATCTGTCACAGCTTTAGACTTCAGACGCTGCAAATAAAGGAAAGGTGAACTGGAGTTGAACTTAACATTTGTTTGTTGTAATGATACTTTGGATACTCAAGATAAGAGCAGCCTGGAGGGATTTCTGAAATAAGAATAGGCTTATATATCAACTAGGAATCTACAGAATTTCCACATAGTTTCAGTTCAATCGGCCACCTGCTTTTTACGTGATTGAGTAACACACACACACACAGACACGACTATATTATTATATCATAGTATAGGTTTCATAATTCCTCACTTCTAAACTCATTACCCCCTGAGTGAAGATGTTACGTTTTTGAGTATTGTTTTGAATGTAGCGAAACGATTTTGAGGTTTTCCTCATAAGAACAATATTAAACTTTAAACACTTATATCCTTAATTTAGTTCGTAGGATTATGGAAATCTCGTTTCAAAGATATGAATTATACTCAACCGAGCGCATTTAAGTTTTTCTTAGAAAGGGTATAATTTTGAAAGCTGATTTATAGGTTTTAGTATACAAGTACTTAGTACATAGCTAGAAGTTATTTTTTAAACATTAGGGTACTTTGTAAATACAAAAAAACCATTACACATTTGTAAGTTCTAATTTTCTATGTTTATCCATATTT
This sequence comes from Homalodisca vitripennis, assembly GCF_021130785.1. Lineage (NCBI taxonomy): Eukaryota > Metazoa > Arthropoda > Insecta > Hemiptera > Cicadellidae > Homalodisca > Homalodisca vitripennis. The sequence continues at coordinate 83,151,880 of NC_060211.1, forward strand.
GTATATCACCACAGCAGCAAAAAAAAAAAAAAAAAAAAAAAGCTAATATTGTACATCTCATAATTTGTGTAGCTCTATAAATTTTCCTCTTTTAGGCTATATATGCAAATATTTTAAATTGTTTATTAAAGCTAAGGATGATTTGCTACTTTTAACTGGCCGCTCCTACAGGCTCTTTTGAAATTAAAGACAACAAAACAAACCAGTTTGCGTATTATATTTTTTCTAATATTTTTAGTTACTATGATTAATTAAAGAGGGCAGAAAGCCAGGTTGTTGCGGAAACAATTAGATAAAATAGAAAAAACTGCTGTTATCCATCTTCTTATTCACAGGAACTTTTTTAACGTCTCAAAGAAGATTCTCCAGTCTGGGAAACGTAAGCCTGTTCCTCTTATCCTATAAAAAATCTTTACTTGTTATTTATACAGGAAACGGTATCGATTTCGCCTCAATAAAGAAGTGTTTATATTATATTCTCTAACAAAAATGGAAACACATTTTTTTAGAATACGTTTATATTCTCATTTCTTAGTGATAAATAACACAGGAATCAAAGATGAAATTTGAGATTACCAATTTCGGTATTGGAATAGATTCTTTTTGGAATTGGCCATTAGTAATTTAGGGTATTGGCAAGTCTAAACCCTAACTATTGTTATAGACATTCCGAGTATAATATTTTACTCAAGTTAAAAACCACTTGCTTGTGAATTAATTGTTTATTTAATTCGCAGCAATATGGATAGCACATGTAATTTGTATTCATTACAATTTAAGTGTTACACAGTTTACATAAATAAAACAAGTTAGATATTTATTTACTATAAATTCACCGCAAATAAAACACTGTAGTGTAATGGAAACGATGAACTGACGCACCGCGCGGCGCTGTCGGATGGAGTGTGAGGCAGTGATAACGTACTATCGAGCTTAACCGGTTAACGCTTTTGTGTCGACTCTAACCTGAGTTTAGTTTCCATCAATTTGTACTCATATTGCTCTACAACCTCAACATCTTCTGCGCGTGTTTATGTACAGCCATACTTGTAGTAATGGTTCTATTTAAACCAAGTTACACGGCACAGTAAATTAAATAATAACAACAGCAGTATTATTACCGCGTCGCAAAGTGGTCTGAGATTGGCAAAAAGAACTGTAACCAAAAATCTGGATTTTTTATATTACTGATCAAGAATGTAGAAACAAGACATTTCAAGTGACTCAAATGCAATGAAATGCAAATCAGACATATATTTGAAATTCCGATCAGGTGCATTTTTATCCATCTACTAAGTAATTTTTTATGAATAGAGCGATGTTGATCGAACTATCTCCTCTACTTCTTTTAAATTATAGCTAAGATATGAAATTCAACACAGAATTTATATTACAATTGTTTCGAAGCTTTAAAATTAATTTGGCATACATAGCAACAATATATAGTACTAAGATTTAAAAAATAATTATCTTTCTTGCGTCAACATGCACCAAAGTGAGCATACGATAGAAACATTCATTAGGACACGTAGGAACAAAAACTTGAAATTCCAGCTGCGGTAATCTGCGGCCTTGGTGGATTTATCCTAGACCACTTTAGATATCAGCTCTATCTGAAACGTTAACGTACAAATAGAGATTTCAATAAATTGACGTGACTGGATTTTAATTCATTTAAATTTGCATAGTTAGTTTCTTCATTTAAATAAGTGGTTAGTTATCAAAGAAAATTATTCAGTGTTATTACCATGAGTTAAGTTGTGATGTTTTAGAATGTGAACGTGATTTGACAAAATGTGTGCAGTAAATCAAGTTGCGTAACAAAACGTTAACCCCAAATCATAGATAGGTTACACGCTGGTATCATCCTGATTACTATAATTAGGTCGTAACTGTCTGTCACATTTTAATGTCTTCTGTGAAAGATGGGAAAATGATATTAGCGATTATTTGTTCCATGTCTGTTTGAACTATTTGTAAAAGAATCCTCTTGGAAATGAATAATCTTTAAATCCTTAAAACCAAACATGTAACCTTCAAATTCATTAAGTTCAAATTATCCTAAATACAGCAGTTATTTTGAAACTTGGGTTCCAGACAGAACAAATGCAAACGGATAAAAAAAATTATAATAGTTTTTGTGTAAGAATGTCTTTACCTCCAAACTTTGGATCACCCCTTGTGGTCTTATCGTGCTGATTAATCTGACTCTGTTAATAGAGGGAACTTTAGCCTACCCTCGTACATTATTGTAGCACATCAAAATACATATGTAAGATGCCAATTTCCAATCGAAACTCCCAAAAGTGAACGGAATTTGGAGAAAACTTCATTTCCGCACCCTATACCAACTTGGTACTGGAGCTGTAGCCTCCGTATGAAATTTACCGAACGTTATTGGTTACCATTATCGTACCTGCAGCAGACGTGGCGTTAGGGACCATTTAATTTCCGATATTCATGTATCTTTCAGAATTTGAAAGATTGATTTCATACGAGTTTCCAATTCCTCAGTACCCTGCAACTTTTAACTGCAACAAGACTCTGAACGAAGTTTCCTCCAACGATTATCTCGCGCCCTAACCTCCACTACGAGATGTCCTCATACATTTCAAATTTAGTGATGGACTTTAAAAACAATCGTCACATCTACGCTATTTCCCGTCTCACTGCATTAAGGTTATATACTCTTGAACTCCAACACGGACGTTGAACTCAGAAACCGTTACTTAGATAATATTCTTATTACCGTTCTAGGAGTCTGGCGTACGTAATGAAACCCTATTATTACCATTAACATAGGAAATATTTTGAGCCCCTAGGCCGGAGAGTACCCTTGGCCGGAGAGTAAAACCCGTCCCAAAAGCAGTAGTTTCTCTCTTTTATTTATGGTCTTTGTGTAATAGAACCGATTTGAAAGCCATGGATAGAAGAATGCATACTTCATTAAACATTAGATACTTAGTAGAAGTTTAAATTTTGACTAGGACAAATAAAAAACACATGATTTAAGGATAATTTACAGCTACTAAAGAAACATATTCTTTTGGAATTTTAAGTATTCATTCTTATTACGATGTCAATTTGGTACAAAATCGTTGTAATGTATCCAAAATAATATAAAATATCATCTAAATTTTTGTCTCTTCAATATAGTCAGAGGCACAACTACATTCTCTGTACGTCTGTGCGATAACTCTTGATAGAAAAGTACTAAAACCTTGAAAGTTGGTATATACCTCTCTCTCGGTCGAGGAAGAAGCCTGTTGATTTTAGTGTTAAAAGGTCAAAAGCCAGTTTGTCCGACTGCTATCTGTCTGTGCGATAGATAATTCTTTTGTTAACATCTATCGGTTCCTTTAATACTTCGTTGTTTCGGTTAATTATTCACTATATACCGTTACATTTTTCATTTTATTCATGCAATCTATACATTATCTCATTTAGGTTTATAACATCTGTAGTGTTCATAAAAATATACCAAGAAACGAATAAGATACCAAAATAGCAAAACGGACATTAAGCATTGTTGCTTTTAGTTCATTAGAATGCAACATATATTATCTGTTCAGACATGCCCAAGTCAATCATGGAACTGACTATCAGCTCAATCAGACCTATCTCGGAAACGACCAATTTATGTACCGACTGCTCAGCAGGTTACACCGCGTTCACTGTCAGCTTCGAGTTTAGCAATATATATTACTGTGTTATGCGTCTCAAATTATTAATTAATTATTTGGATAAGATACACAAATAAATACACAATCAACTGTGTTTTTAATAAATTTGAATTTAACTAACTCAGTCTCTGTCACCATTACTAATTACGTACGAAATGTCGCCTTGCAAATGAAAATGGAAAGATTTGTGGGATTGCTCTACTGCATTCCTTATACTGCATCTATATTAGCCCCATTTCAGCGAAATTGAGAAATATTACATCGCTGAACGTTGTTAGATATAAAACACATCATATGGTAGTTTGTGTTTACGTGGTATCCCTCCTAGAGACTTACTCTGATTAATTTTTATATTTCTTTAGAACACCCAGTAACCAATTTTGATTTAATTCTATTTTATATTTAATATTTTAAAACCCATCATAAAATACTTTTATATTCATTCTTAATAAAAGTATTATATTCTAATTTAACAATAGAATTATCTTTTGTTTGGCAAAGAAATAGATTAACTGTTATCTCCTTCTAGAAATATATTGTAAACACTAATATTGAATCGAAATATTAGTGTTTACAATATACTTCTATCTTGTAACCAGTTTTTCTTTTTTTATATTACTAGACGATTCCTCGACAATGCATGTAGAACTCCTGTTAGTCAATTGGTTGGAAAGAAAACAATTGGTACTAACATAAGAGATTATATCTTTATATTCATTTCAATCATTATACGTTATAAATGCTTAGTATTTAACGACACATTGGTATATTAGTGTCATAGACTCTAAAATCTAAGTAAATATAATTTTATTTTAAAATCCTTAAATGATCAATGGGGCGATTGTTTATGGCTAGAGCAGACCGCAGCCTGTCTTGTATGAAAAAGTGTTTAAAGTAAATACCCATTTATTCTAAAATTTTACAGAACAATAATAATACATTTGAACAAACTGAGGTACCTAATAATTAAAAACATAGATAAAATTTTAGAAATAAGAGGAAAAATTACAATGGTCTATAAATTGAAATTTAACAATTTAATAAATTCATTCATAGTTTAAATCTATATTGCGGACAAAGTTTTATTTATTCAAACAATATCCGTAAGAGAATTAATGAATGAAATGTGATAAATTTATTATAAAATATGACACATAAATATAATAGATTTATTTGCTTTTTAATTTTCTTTTATTTTACAGAAATCTACTTGCTTAGAATTATTCATTTAATTACTTATCGTATCTAGTTCGTTTAGCAGATTTAATACGTTTCTTTTCCAAGTCGTGAATATGACAAAATCAGGTTGACAATGTATTAGGTTGGTATTTTCATAAAAAAGTCAAATTAAATAATTTATCACTTTATTGTTGGAAGAATAACAATGATTGATTGTCATGTAGCAATGTTGGATTTCAACAGAAGAAGGGACACTCGCTGACAGCGAGTAACCATGTCAGCGAACAGGTGTGTTCTGGTCCGAAATAACCGAATTACCGATCATCACTTCAGTATCTGGCATTCGGTAATTGAGTTATCGTCATCAGCAATCATCCACTTACATGGCCGTGCCAATTCACGAGTCATCACTATTTACTTACCCAATTCTCATTAGCAGAAACAACTCATTATTTCACGATGCAGTTTTGCCGCCACACTGTTTTTGCAATGACACTATTTGAAATTAAATTATTGAGTTAAATTTTATAATACTGTACAAGTCTCTCATACCCAATGCAGACCTAATACATTTTTATAAATCATATGTTAAACATCAAGGGTTATCTTAGGAGTACAAAAAAAATACGTTTGAAAACTAATTACTGTTAAACTAATTACACTTTTGCATTTGTCAGTGAACCAAAACTAAAAAAATGAAAAAGATTATAATTGTTTGCAATTTCTCGATAGTTTGATATTTAATTTTAAGGCAGGTAAGAAATTCAAAAAGCCAAATGTTATGTGAATGAAAGTAATTCCCTTTAGAAGAAAAGTGGTTTCACAGTGGATCATGAGAAGTATATTGAAATGTATTTCAGCCAACATACAGGAAATTAAATATCCAATGGTAAAAAATATTGAAATGTTAGCTGTTATTTATTGATGCATTAAGAAGTAGTATGATAAACAATGTTGGATTGGTGAATACAGAAAACCATTAGGTTTAAGGACTATCTTGTCGTGGCTTTCAGTATTATGATACATGCCAAATCATAACACAGGTAAACTGCCTCTACAGAGTGCAGAAACCACTGAAGAAGAATTGGCAAAGAACCAAGGCTTATGATACTTTAGAAGGGTTCACTTCTGGCTGTTTTTACCTTCCAGTTAAACCTAAACTGCTACAGCAAAAACCGATGTGTAACTTAAATCTGGACAACCTTATACATATCCAGGAGCGGCACATTACTGAAAGCAAATGTCGAGATTTTGGCGTTCAAGTGTATTTTCGATCGTATTGTCTTCTGTGGGAGATGACTGTTGGAGTTGTTCGCTAGGAACTCCCTAACAGCAAAAACGGAAGGTTTGTGCTAGTCTGGACCTAAGGGCGTGCTACTCCCTGCCTTATTTGACTGAAAAGGCTGCTTCAGAGCTGGCTTCCTCTTCTTCTAAGTAAAAATGGCTGAGACTGATGTCCAAAATTTTTCTCATGGATCTCGACAAGAGGTGGCCCCTTCCCCCTACCGCAAACCCTACTCATCCAGAATATCCTGTCACTCCGGAAGCCGCGCAAAGGTTCTTTTAGGATTAGGTGCAATTTCTAAGCTTCCTAAGAAAATAATAAAAAGGCTGATAATGGATTTTAATTATAGATAGCTACACACGATATTATTTAACATCTGTTTGTTGCATCCACTATTTTTCACTTAGACATGTAAAAATCAGAAAGAATCGCACGGGAAATAAATTCAGGAGAGTAAATGGAATCGTTAGATTGATCGTTTACATTGCCAGCAAATTCTGTTGCCTGATAATTAAACGAAATCGGAAAGGAATAGCAGTATAAAAGGAAAGAAAAATAAGATAGGTGCTAGCACCTGAAAGTCTTATTCCTAATTTATCCCTCAGACTCTAGCACGGTAACATACACAATACAGGCCCTTCCAATTCCAGTGGCAATTTTATTTCACCTGTTGGAATTATTTATAAGATCTTGGGTTGATTCCCTCAGAAGTCAAAAAGTTATCACAGGCTTAATGATAACTCCTCCATTTTAGAAGAAAAAGTATTGTGCATGACGAGAAGATAGTTTTATGACACTTCTAAGACAAATAGCGTAGAAATAGTTATCTTTATACGTGTGCAGTAAACAAAACACAAAAGAGGAGATTTATTTGAGGGTCTGGAAGTCACAGGTGGTCCCTTGTTTTACATTATGTATCAGAATTACATCATACTTTGTGTGTTGAGCAGCTGCTCTAGTACGATTATCACACAACGCTTCATAGCATCATGAAGTTTGTTATGACTACCTTCGGTGTCAACTCTGTAAATCGGCTTACAACACTAGCTAAGCTTTGTAACTCCAGCCTGAACCTCTCATTTAAGCAATATACTAGGTCCTTTATATACTCTACATACAGACACACTGATCCACAGTATCTTGCATAGGGAAATCGTCTTGGCACTAGAATCTAAATGTCTCCCCTTCTCGATATTACGAGTTTTCTTCTTAGGAATAAATTTATTTGAAAACGGTCGAGTTAGTCATTTTTCGACCGAAATGCAAGGAAAGGATAGCGCACTCAGGCTCCATTGTATTTCCTGGGTTCCTGTCCTTTATTGTTACAATCCCAGGGCTTCACTGTACTGTGGTTGGAACATCACTCGATCTTTTCAGAAAAATATTGTTAGTGTCGTAGAGAACTCAGATCGCGCGCAGGTGGGTGAACCAGTTTGAGCCTTTTGACCTAGAATTAGATTGCGTACCTGCTTCATGATCCATTGTGGATAGAAAGTGCCTTAGGTTGAAAGGTTACCTTAAGAAGAGCAACCGAAGAGCCGAGTTGCATACACAGTCTTCATGAGTAGTAGAGCTGATAAGAATTAAATACCATTGAAAGAAATTAAGCCTCCATTCATTACTAGACTTGTGCTTCGTAGCAGATCAGTCAACGTGTAACAAGCTGTGCTATCCAAACAGATAGCAATCATTGTTCAAATGAACCACTTTGATATATCATGTAGAGTCCCTAATTCAAACTGAAAATCCATAAATATTTTTAAAGTTTTATTTGTCCACGTACGGAGTTTCTGTGACAATTCTGTATTAATTGACTGGCATATTTGCCAAATTTGATCATAAATTTCAATGCCTCACCATTTTAAAAAGTGCGACTTTAAAGGTATAAGCTTACGCTTGTAAAGTATTTTAATTTATTTACCTGAATTCAAATGTATTAATGTAAAAAATATAATATCAAATAGTTTGGTTATTGTAAAATAGCCCTTATATAACACTTTATAGTAATATGGACGTAAATAATACTTCCACACTACGTTAGGATTGAATCAGTAAAAAGTATAATATGAAGCATTCATAAAAATCCATAAATATAGTTTAACATGTAATTGAAAAAACGGTTTTTAAACTTAAGAGGCATGATAGTGATTTTAGTTACAAAATAATTGTCACAATTAATATTAATAATTCTAACATTACCAAACGAGGTACATATTCATAATGTGTGATAGTAAGAATATTACAGAAACTTAGTTAAGATATAGGCGTTTTGTAAAGTCAAGAGGAGATTGTACAATATTTGCTTATTCTTTCATTGTAATTCAAATGCATTGTAATTAATATATTAGTTATTGTGTACTAGATAAATCTTATGAATCGGGACACGAAATTTCATTAATCTGTTCGTCTTATTGCTAACTCTAGCTGGTATTTAAGGCTTCACATGCAATTTTAAAAATTGACGTCTTTATACCCCTTGGTAAAGGTGCTTAGTTTGTAATATGATGGAGTCATATGAAATTTTAAAAACTTAAGTAGGCATACATCAGGTATTTATTATTTAAGTATTCATATTTACATTTTCAGAATACTATAAAGATATTTTTGTGCCATCCGCTTTTTTATTTCCGTAAACACATTGAGATTACGTTTGAATTAGAAAATGGTAATCCAACAGCTGTTTAAAAGAATAAAAGGGATACGAGTAACAATTGATATTTATAAAAAAAAATCAATAAGTCATTCACCTTGATTTATTATATTGAACTATATTATTTTGTGGGGCTGCCTGATTTCAAATCTTTGATTTCGAAATGCCTCGCAAAATTCAGTTTTTGTTTAATTAAATTTCATTTAAAATTTTATTACTTGCCCAAAGAATTTGTTAGTACAATTTCTACTTATATAATTATTTAATACCTGAAGCAGTTATAATTTTAAAATTCATTAATCCAAATAAACCTCATTGTGCTGAAGAGGAAAGCAGAACAGACAGAAAGAAGGTTTCTACATTTAAACTCATTATTCTGTTCCACAAATGAGAAGTCACTTAAAGCATAAATGCTCTCTAATTAGGCACGAGGGCTGTACCAGCTAACAATGATTGTGGACGATTCGCAAACTTTTAATTGCATAAGTTTAAAATGCCATGGCCAATCATTAGCAAAATGTGTTCCTTTTAGAATTTGCCAGGTTGTGTGTCATCACCAAAGATTAGTTTTAATTATTATTTTATAAACACAATAAGATTAAACTTGAGTAGATTTCCTGTATTTCCAGAGGATCTATCTTTTGATACTGAAGACCATGTTAAATCTTCCTGTATGACAACCAATAGGCTTATATGAAAAGAACCAGAATAGTAATTCGGATATTATTAAAATAAACACACACACATAAACGAAAACTGACGAAAGAATAGCTCGGTATCTATAGCTGTTGGATAGTAATATTTAGTGCAGTATCTTTGATATAAATATTTAAATAGAACTAATTTTTGAGATGCCAAATTAAAAAAAAATGTTTTACGCCAATCTCCGAAAGGAGGAAGTTACATTCACCAAATATACATAAGAAAAATAATATCTATAATGAAAAATGTATATTAACATTAACACATACTTTCGTCAAATAGTAGTCAACGCAGTAGTCAGCTGTTATTTGCACTGTTTGACGAAGGTATGTGTTAATATTACCTACTCTCTAACCAGGTTCCGAATTACATTCTCTTTATATAGTACTGTCTCGTACATGAGTTTCCACATCAGACAGTAGTAACCCCCATGATGTATTAACTGGCCCTCTCGAAGGAGATAGCCAACTTACGTTATTTGGCACATAACAACAAGGTAGGGCAACCAATTAGCGATTGATACGAGTATGACCAATCAGTACATGCTCTAACGTGTTTAAAAATGGCAAATTTTTTTGTTATATTTATCGTTGCTGTTTTTTCTTGAAGTTTGTTTTCTATTCAACTTGTATAATAATATGCAAATGTTGCTTTTCAGAATATTATTACATGTTGGGTTCTGCAGCTGTTGCTTGCTATGCTAAGGTTCGAAGATTTTTCCAATAACCACTCCTAACTAATAATAGACTACTCGCTATCCAGTTTTCAAATTACATTCCTTTAATATAGTACTGTCACGTCCTAGAGTTTCCAAATCAGACAGTAATCACCCCCATTATGTATTGACTGGATCTCTCGAAGCAGACAGCTCTTTCCACAGTGTGCATATAATATGTGCGCCCATCCATGTGTCACATAATAATAAGTTATTTATTGCAGTTGAAATTTATTCACACAATTTTACTGAAACAGCAGTTTTTTAATTGTTTAATTTTGTTTGTTTCTGTTGTGCTTTAAGGGAATTTTCAGTTCATTAGTATATAAAAACGCCACTGTCGCTAAATCTGTTGGTATCGCTGCTAGTTTCAGCTCGGTCTCGTCACCATGACATCCATCAGCAACGGAATAATCAGGCTTAATCAGGTATAACTTGTAACCATTGGGACCTTAGCCTGGTAATGTGACTGTGATCGCTAAATTGAATAATTTGTCGAACTAACCCAGAAAAATTCTAGGGAATACTGTAGGAAGAGGCCACCTGTGGTTTTACGTTCTTAAACTTTTATCAGAGTGAATTTTCAAAAGAACTACTGGAACCAATACCAACTGGTTTTTCAATTTTTTAACAAGACAAAGATACTTTGATTAAGGCAACTAGACATAAAATCTGTTTTGGCCTATATTTTCACATATCGTGACTCAATGATAACTGAGGTTACCCACCAACATTTCAATAGAACATTTTATACACAATACGTTGACATGCATGTCCACAGAGTGTTAATAGCTGCTAATTGTCCAAACTCTTTCTTTCACGCAAATATTCTCAATAGAACAATACCTGCTCATGTAAGGGGTATTCAGGTTTCACTTAGTCTATACAAAAACCTGATCACCGCCTGGCTGGTGGAGGTAGAAGCTGATTACGCAGAGCTGCTAACCTGCCCTGGGTTTGTTTGAATATGTCAAATTGCTGACTGATACTATCCACACAAGCAATGTGCTAAAGCTGGTCTTACCTTGTATGTGCGAGTATTAAAATATCTGCCAAGCCAATCTTTTTCACCTCATAAATTATTGTAATAAATTTTAATTGAATATATTTTGAATTGAAAGCTTTAGCCTATTTAAAACGAATTTAAATCCGTTGTTATATTATATTATTATAAATAATTAGTTTTAATTCTGCTTAAAATTTTATATTTTTTCAAATATATTTTTGATTTTATAAATATTTTCGTACTGAAACTGGTCTAAAACCTCTGGACCCAATAAAAGGAAGACACGTATTTCTGTAGTGCTAGTCAATTACTACGGCAGTTGATGTATTTAAGTGTGGTTGAATTTTTCTGTAATTTTTCAGTATTAGTATGAACTTACTTATATTAACAAATACTGTACATTATATTTCTAAATTTATTTCATTTTTCAGTGCTATGAGTTTTTCTTTATTTTTATATCTTTATGGAATATGTATTAAGCACACAATGTTTTAATAGAACTCAGATCCACGCTCAGGATTCTTTCCATGTGGCTCTTTATTCTTACTGTAATTTATTACTTCAAAGAAATAAAAATTTTCTGATTTTCTGAACCACGAAAGCAAATCCTAATACCGGTGACTGTCCCAGAACGTGAGCGCTTAATGTCTTTGGTTTGACATCAAGTAATTCAGGTGGTACTCTAGGCACTATTAATTTTCAACGCTACACCGAATACTCATTAACATCGTTAGATGACCGGCCTCGTGAGTGGTACCTTTTTTCCCTAATATTTTTTAATTTCTTTATAACAGCAAATGCCTTCTTAGAGACTTCCAGACATTCTTACTCAACAAACAGTATTGGGGGCATCCCCTGAGAAAAGGAAAATAATACGTTTTTGCAGTCTACAGGTTGCTCCTGGGCATTACCACTGCCTACGATTTATCGGGTGCAGTAAGTGAGAAAAAAATAGAAATGCGAATTCTACTTAATATTCACGATGAACGTTAGGGAAGCTTGAAGATGTCTCGCCATTCAATTAAAGGTGTCCGACAAAAGTCCAAAAGCTTGATGCAACTAGATTCGATGACATGTGTATATCCGGATGAATATTATACTCCATTATACTCGTGTCCCACAAAGTTTAACGTGTTTTACACACAAAAGGTACTATTATTACTCACATTCATTTTGTCAAGATTAGCATTACAGTTATATTTCAAAATGAACAGGAAGTAGGTTTTGCCCTAGCATCTTTTGCACAATTTAAAGATTAAAATAAATCCAATATAATGTTTTGGGATAGTATTTAAATATGATAGACTAATAAAATCGTAAGGAATAAGACCTTCCCCTGCTAATTCAAAATAATATGAACAATTATGTCATAAACTACATTAAATACAAAGCAAAAAGTCTACTGTTGGTTTAGAGCCTCGTTTCCCTGATGTTGGATATGGAAAGCGCTGGCAGATAAAGAGGAGTACATCTGATAAAACTATAATTAAAACAGAGTACCAAAAAGAAGGTACATCCTGATCGCCTCTGTTGAGACAGTCCGCTAGCTTTACGAGGTAGGAAACTGTGTATGAGGTGGATATGTGGGGAAAGTACATAATTGTGTAAAAATAACTTGACCGATACCAATGTAAAATGAAACCGAACATGCATCTAAGTATGTAACAATATGAATATTGAAGATGTGAAACGTCTACATTCAAACTTCAAAATTTATTATAAAAAGGTAAGTTACTTTAAAAAAACCCTATTTTGCATGCCCAAAACGTGTTTTCGATATCAGACATCATCAGTCAGGTTTAAATGATATCATTATTTTTACTAAAGTTATATCCTCTAAAGAGTTGTCAATGATGTAAAATTTAAAATATAAAACCTGGCTAATGTTGTTCATCAAATCCAGTCTCGGGAATAAACAAGAGGAGAAAACAAGGATTGTTAAGGCAAGTTACCTCTTTATCACAATTATTCAAGCATTTCAGAGGCTAATAAACATCAGACTAATTTATGTCGCATTTCCTGTGATGAAGTGTGTGAAATTGTGAATAAAAGTCTTTAGTAAAATATTGCTTTGTATATCGTTGACTCAAGAAAACATTTGTAACATTTCTCATATAAAACATTTTATGAACTTAATATTTATTATAGATTTTTTGGTTTAAAATCCAGAAAAGAAACGAGAATCAAGATCTACCTTCTTATCATACGCATTTTTAGTCGAGAAATAATACTACTAAATTAGAATAAAATGATAAAGAAACTACGTGTAACTCCACAAGGTTTTATTGTTCCTAATTACAATGTAACAGCATATTGCTGTGCACAGATGAAATTAGGACTTTTGTTGATGATTAGATAGTATTTTCTTTTAGTTTATAATCGATCTCAAATAACTGTTTGTTCATATTTGAAACCAAAATGATTGATAGATTTGATTAGTTATCAAAATTTGTATTTATTATTTCATTCAATACCAAGAAACGATTAATGATATAATTTAAATAAATTAATGAATATTTTCGACACGGCACCAGTGTCATGCTCAGACAGACTCAAATTAGTTAGTTTTATTAGTCGTTAATTGTTAATGTTAAGTTCATTATTGGTGAGAATTACATTATAGTTCTCTTTGATTGTCAATTATATGCATTCGTTTAAGTATCACTGAGGGAAATATCAAAGTTTGAAATTATCAGTTACTCACCTTATAGTATGCATTTGTTTTAGAATATTTATACTTAAAAATTCTCTATAGAAAATGATAACAAAGTCAGCACCGTCTGCTAATTTTTGAATGAATGCAGATAGGAAACAGTATGTAAGCAGATAATAAATATATTTAACCAACGGGATGTTCTGGGACATTAACAATTTTTGCATAAATCCCGCGAGGTGAAGTGCTCCAGCTAAAACTTCCAATGTGAACAGTAATCATTAAAAAAGAGAATAAAAACATATCAATTTATAAATTTCTATTTTCATAAAATTATAATGCGGAAAAGAGGTTAGGCACATCAAGTATTGTGTATTCCTTCCCTGTGTTACATATGTATTACAATATATATATATTGTAATATATATTGTAACACAGGGAAGGAAGCAGAATGTAAGACAAATATTCAAAAGTCTGAGCAATTTAATAATATACATACGCTGAAATCCCTGTTAAATCCTAATTGAGATAAAAATACTTGAGATGATTTTGATACTTCAACCGAGGATTTAAAATAAGGAGATCGTATTGCTCCGTTTCAATCTTAAAAGTGCTAGCAATGCTACAAATTGATGTTGTCCGGATTTATTAGGACGTAGTTATTGTAATACATCCAGATTAAATGTATAGCTGAATTTCTATATAGAATATAGATTACCGTAAGTTTCAAAATATTTGTTGGTTAAAAAAATTATAATTTTATATTTAAATTTAAGTTTACAAAACATAATATTAGTTTGGGGTCTATCCACCTTCGATGAACATCCATTAAACTCATTTAACCAATAATCTTAGAGTTACGGCAATCTATATCCTATGGATAAATAAATCTTTTAATTACTAGTATACAAGTGAAATATTTATCATCTTGAATAATAAAACTGAGGTATTATAACCCCGAACGTGTGTGTTTATATAACGTGAAATGCAGATAAATAAAACTATATTGTTTATTTATAACATTTTATTAGCTATTTTGCATACAGACAAAATGGAAGTAAATAGTTTACAATTACTGTTATCGTTACCGAAAACACATTTTTGAACCTAAAACTATTTTTATATTATTTTACGAGACAAGATTAGAGTCGATCTGATGAAAAAAGTTTTTAATATTACAAATGTATTTATACACTAAAATAACGCCTTCTCTATGATTTGTACTATAAAATACATTTGAAAGACTCGAAGAGGAAAGCAAGTATTCAATTAAGTCATATAATACTTAGGTTTATCGATAGAGAAAAAAAAACTGCGTTTTCTAAAGTAAAATTAAACAAGGTAACTAAATATAACGCGCCATTCTAACATCACTCTACACGGCTTAGCGAGGAGGAACAGGATGCATTGCCAGATAAAACCAACACACTTTTCTGTGGCATTATATCAGACCTACTATTACAACACACACTCAGATATTTACTGTTCATGAATATTGGACCAAACAATTTATTTCGAATGAATACAAGATTTATACATTAGCTATTTCCGTTATTTTGTATATTCTCGGAAATAAATATATGAGGTTCGATTTAACATACCAATTTGGCTCTTTGAGATTCTATCGCTTGAAATAAATAATTTAATTTTTATGTACTGCTCTAACTTAAACATTATATACATTTTTTTATCAGAAAGAATAAATAAGAAGTTAGTTGGATTCCAATTATAATAGAAGAGTTTTATTTCAATAAAAGAGACAGTTTAATTATCGCGTGCATTTTTAGTCAATATGATTTATTATAGTGGTTTAAATTTTTTATTTTGCTAATAATTTTCGGAGGGAACACGAGAAAATGTTTTCCTCTCTTTTGAAATATTTAGTAATTAATTAATTTAATTTTTCAATAGAGTGATGCATTTTCTACTTGCAATTTAAAAATGTCATTTAGGTAATAAAGTGTTTATATGTTACTCCCAATATTCAACAATGGGTAGATTAGATATATTTAAATATTTTATTTAATGGATATATTTTTAATTGCGTTAATAATATAAGAAATAAGATCAAACAAAAACCAGCCATTTGACTAAACCTCGTTAAATTTTCTTTTCAGAAACACACCATGCAGAAGGTAAACACCGCGTACATCTCTCTGCCCTCTATGGATCATTTAAGGTTTTCCTGTATAGAGTACCACAAAGATTCTCTTAGCTGTTTTATCTCCAAATTCTATCTCGTCACAAGATTGAAATTTTATTATTTGAACTCATTTATTCTGCTTTATTAATCTTTTATTTAAACATGCATTTGTAATTGCTGAGTGTGAGTTCAAGGTTAATGGACCAATTATTTAATTGATAGTTGTTGGACCCTTACTTCTGATGAATTAAAATACTGTTGTGCTACCAGTTTCATCGATACAGTCAGGAATCTAATCTTTTACCATATTCCAAGGATTTGTTTATTGGTTTTATTTAAGTCGTTTCAGTGTTGTAAAAATTTGAAAATGATATAATTGATTCAATCAAAAACATGTGAATAGTATCAAACTAATTTGTGCCTGGAACCAGGGAGAATTTTTATATGCGTGTTTTGCATATGATTTCAGAACCAACAGTTTGAAAGTTTGATTTCCTTATCCATTTTTGAAGATCGGAACGTATTAAAGTCATTAAAACCATCATATATAAGTCATTTTTTAACCTGAAAATGTTTTAAAATTGTATTCGCATTTTCATTAATACATAAAATTTCTGAGAGCCTTTTCACACCAAGTAACATGTACTTACCCCCAACGCAACATATCACATCAGTTTAAAATACCAACCTGCAACATAAAATACAAGAATATTAAATTTAAGGTAATCACTGAATATTTTGAAAGTGAAAGTAAAAATACGTTTTGAAAGAGGACATAATCAATAACCGCAATGATATTCTCAGTAATGGAAGGTAACATACCGTATTATTAAAATACATTTTACAGTACTGCTCTATCTTGCAACCCATATCATGTTTTATTTATAGTTAAATTAATTTAAAAAAAATATACAATACAATATTTATTTTATGAGAAAAATGAATATAAATTGTATCTACTATAAATTTGTTATACATTTTCTTGTCTGCAGGACTTTTCCTGCAATGTGTAAAGAGCTGCATTGTAAAAAAAAAAAAAAAAAAAAAAAAAAAAAAAAAAAAAAAAAAAAAAAAAAAAAAAAAAAAAAAAAAAAAAAACGAACCAATCATTATTTACCCCTCGGTTAGTATGCTAGGGATTTTATTAATTTTTGAGTTGATTTTTGAACTGACACAAGAGTTTTGGCAGAAAAAAATAATACGAATACGTTTACACTTTTGTAATTACAATTTATCTTTAAGTTAGCATATTTATAAATGTCGTTATTAACAGTTTCATATTGTGAAAATATTTGAATGCTGTAAATACGTTGATTGGGATAATGGACAGTTCTTAGATATTAAAACCAGGTGTTCAGAGACTAAGAGAATCTCCCAGACAGACACAATGCTAGTTCACGAGTTGCTGTGAATAATTCATTATTCCACATCCGGTTGCAGTTTCAACTTCTTGCTAGCCTGGGCTGGCTTCAACCCTCTCTCTCAACAAGGGGCAAGAAATAACGAATATTCAGTATTCCGTGGAACGAATATTCAGTGTTTCCAGCAATTCCGCGTAGTATTGAATTCTACTACTACAACTTTTTTTGTATGTAGAGTAAAATTACTTACGAATTAAAACCAAAAGCCGCGTTGGTGGCTATCTATTTGTAGGAATAGGAGATATTTGTGATCAGGAATTGCCACACTGCTTTCTTGACCTGTTCATCAGGTGGAGCCAACATACAATTAGTTATAAGTAATTTAAATTTTAACCCTTAAAATAAAAAAATCTGTTAATGGTATCACAGCCTTTCTGATGAAGAAATATTAAAATTTTTGAAGTGAATAAAGTTAGATGTTACACTATCTCAAAGATGCCCTCACTGATCCCTTCTATTTAGCTAAGCAATTTCAGCAGTAAATTTGAAATCTTATAAATGACCAATAAAATACCAAATCTGTTGTACAAATTTTGTCGTTGCAATTTATGTAAATAAAAACTAATTCGTATTACGATTTCATTACTCGTATCATAAACCATACATATGTTTACAAAATGTTTTAAAATATTAGAACTTTACTGCAAAATGTAATAAAATGTTTCACTTGTTATGTTACTTCAGGTTCGAGAACTCACTAAGAAACAGAGCTGCTCTGCGATTGCTAGCCTCAGCCCACTGGCCTTTGAAATTTAATATCCAACGATTCAGAAGTGGTTAAAGAGATAGTGATATCTTTTAATAAAATCTAAGAATGCTGGGATTCCGTCTTAAAATGTTCCTTTAATCACAGTCGGAAGAAAGTTATATCGAATGTAGACCAATGATCATATTTAAATTCATAATTAAAGAAGATTAATTCAAAATCCCGGATAAATACTCATGAAGGTTAATTTACGTGTTTTTTTTTTGCTATGACGAATTCTACCTTAATATGTTATTTTAAAGGTCTTTAAAATTTTGATAGCTTAAAGGTTATGAAAGGATATAGACTAACTTTTGCAAACTAAGCCTTTTGGAATGAATTAATTTTTCTAATATATTTTAAATTAGAGCTTTATTTTGTAATCGTTATTTGGTTATGTATAACAAGATAACTGAATAGTAATATGAAAAAAAGGATTTTGGTGTCTCAGTGTGGAAATTTGCAATATTACACATTTTAGTCAAAAAAATCAATCGTCTTTAATAATAGATGGTGTTGTAAATGCATGAAAAGTTCAAAATAAGTTAAAAATAAGGATATTAGTGTAAGGATATTAGACAGAATCAACGCAGAGAGAATTTATTAGCGAAATACAATAAAATAATGCAATGTAAGCAAGCATTAATGATTTCTAATACGAGTAACACTGAAGAGGAAAGAGAACGGTTGAAATAATCCCAGAACTATACAGTTAGATAGTCAAAAGATTAGTTGATATTACAATGAAAGAGAAATTGGATAACCTTAGTTTAGAGATAATTTGGAAATCTAGTTATTAACTATAAGATGTACGAATACGCCACACCATTTGTTGCGAAGCAGGTTTCGCTGAGGTTGCATGGAAAATGTCATGTCTATACCTAATTTGTTCTTTAGATGTCGTAAGGCCAGATAGAACATCGCACAGAAAATACATTTTTACATACCTCCGCAGAAAAAAGAGAAATTTGAATATACTAATGAATGATATACTGCAATGACGCTCAGCCAAATTCATGGTTGGACGGGTAGAAACATAGAATTCATTTTTGACTATGTAAGAATGAAGTCTCAGGCAAAATTTAAAATCTATAGATAAAAACTTTCTCGAAATATCTTGCCACGTAAAAAAATTCTCATTTTTGTTCATTGAGTAAAATTTTGGGTAGAGTATAAAAAATATTTACAGACAAAGTCACCAACAGATGATGCTGGATTAATAAGCTGCATGCGTAACTCGTAAGTGGCATGTTAAAACGTCATATGATTGTTCGTGAATGAAGTTTCGTAGCAGTGTTTAAATTTTAAAATTTATTTTAGCTAGAGAGGGTACTACAACGCGACAGTGGGTTGAAATAAAACTTTATCACCAACTGTTAACATTGATTTCCCCTGCCCTATTGTTTTTAAAAACTTAGAATAAAAGTCTAAACTTATCACCAAATTCGCTCAACGACATAGGACGAGAATGTGAAAGTTGTAGCAAGTATATAAGATATTTTAAAACCCATAAATATAAATAATTTCATGAGTAATTGTGCACTTTTCAATTCTTATTTACATTTGTCCAATACAGAGAATTAGAAGTTATTTTTTACAGAATTATAGTGAGCACCATGAACGAATAGCTAGCTATACATTTAGTGCTATCACGTTGGTTATTGTGGTGGAAGTGCAGGTGTTAAAAAGTGTTTTCACAAAGAAAGTTGGACGATGGTGTTATAATTGCAAGTAAGCTAAAAACTTTTCTAAAGAGCTTTCATTATAAAGGCGATAAAGTTCTCCGTAACAAAGTGCGAAGCTAAGTAACATTTCTTGTTAAAAATGGTTCTTAAATTATTAGTTGATCCGCACCATTTGTTATCAGAGATTTACGAAAGCGTTTCGATTATTCTATACATATGATAACTATATGTTTAATACGCAAGTACAGTTTTACTGTATGATGCCACACAGACATTGCATTACATTAATTTGTTTTAATTACTTTTAGATTACAGCCGCTTACTTATTGTGGGGTCTTTGTTATAAAAGAACGTTAATTAAATTCGTATCGATACCTGTTTGGAAATTCCGGCTCAGTTCTTGAAGTATTTAAAAATGTTGTTATTGTTCATATGTACGTGTTGTTAAGCACATATGATATTCGATACGGCGGGAATAATTTCATTTGCTCTTCCTTCTATAATTGTTTATTTGATCTAAAATAAGTTTTTGTTTATTTTATCTAATCTGTAGTAATGTGGCATTTTACAGTATTTATATTAGAACTAAACTTATTTTAAAACTATCCATTTACTGATATTTAAATTATTTACCTGCTGATACAATTTTATGTTCTATTACAGAATTTTAACATTTTAACCTCCGGGAATTCTTTAATATCTTATTCCGACGCCTGTAGCACGGCAACACGGTTAATTTACTTTTATCATTTGAACGCTTTCTTCTAAAACCGACAAGTTTTTCACCCTGGAAACAAACCGATATGAACCTCCCTACAATTTTCAAAGTCCAGTTTCCAAACCGACGTGAACTAGAATCAAACCGATATGCACCTGCAATGCACCAAAATGAACCTCGGATTCGACCGACATGCACCACCGACTGAATAATGTTTTCAAAGTATGTAACTTGAAAAATCAGCAATACACATTTCAGTCCGGGAACAGTATTCTCTCACCCGAGATACCGGCCAATCTCCAGTTTTTCTCTGTTTTACAAACCTATATGAACCCTGACCCGCCGGAATCCGACCGTGTCTGACCGCGTTCTAACCCCTAAAAAAACCCGTCAATAGATTTTCTTCTAAATACCGTCAACGGTCGTATGACATTCCATTATTTACGTGACCAAAGTTGTAAGCACTTTCGTAACGGGTTTTCCGAGAAAAATCACTTTTTAACAAACCGATATGCACTTCCGAGAAGAATCCACAGCCTTTGGTGTCAAATCGTAAACTTTTCAAAGTCCTGACTTTTTTCACCGGCCAATTAAAATATGCCACTTTACTCTGTAACTGCAATTCACTAATAAATGCCATTTAATAAATTACAGTTTAAATGTCGTTTGTTTTATGAAATGTAAAGTAAATGTTTAATTTAATGTTTCAGACTTTCCAGCATATTACTTTGCATAAATACGCACATTACGGTTAGTATTATTTTGTTTCAATATAATACATTTTAAATTAACTGTAAAGTGTTCACATTTAATAATAATTTCACAATAAATAATTTTAAGAATATTGTACTAGAAATGGTATATTTTTATACGAGGAAGATAAAGTTATATAACTTCGTTTAAAGACTTAAGATGTGATCCTACATTTTAACACTTTTAAAATTTAAAAAAAGGTAGAAGATTGATAAACTGGTACTTCTGGAACATAAAGAGCTTATTGCCTGAGTAATGTTTTACAGTTTTGGGAGGAATTGAGTTCCCTGTAGGGTTGTAACTTGACCAAAGTTTTATTTACAAACAGCCATGCTCATTGGGAAATACTACGAGTAAAACTCGATTTAAAAGACGAATAGAGGTTACAGATCTGTAGTACCCCCGAGACCCAAGTCTGATAGACTGGCAGTACCAGTATCTCGTGGGAGGTTTGGAATCGTGCAACAGAATGTCTACCTATTTTAGCTGCTACACATTTAGTATTAAAGTAAGTACAATAAGCAAAAGTTAGTTAAAATATTATTATTACACAATATTTGTCTTATTTTGTTTTATAAATTAGCCTACTATACATTTTTTATTGACTGAGTGTCTCCCAGAAACATTGATTCTTGGTTCTTAAAAGGAAATATTTTAGAGAAAATTGCTACAGATATACACCTGAAACACTAGCTTTCGAGACCAAGCATTTATCTGCTCTTTTAGTAGGTATAAGATCCTAAAAGCCTGTAAAAATACTTCGTAATAAGGGCTATAGTAAGCACGCCATAGTAATATTCACAGAAAACTTAAACCTGAGTCCTACGATTAAGGACAGAAGAAGCTAACAGGATAAGCATAACGCACGAAATATAATTATTTACACATATGACACCTGTACACACTGTAGCAGGTCATTGGAGTGTGTTAGTTCTGGTTTGTCTGGTACATTCAATACGAAAACACACATACATGAAAAACATGATACTTATCCTTCTCGAGCATCAATTACTGGAATGAATTATAAAACACAATTATTTAACACTCAAAAAACGGATTCTATAATAAAAAAAAAAAAAAAAATTAAATGAAGAAGCCAGGTTAGCAACATATTATTTGACATTGCCTGTTTTCTATAACAATGGTAGATTTAAAACTAAAAGTAAATGTCAAATTTGTGAAGTTTCACCTCCCTTACAACTGTTTAGTAGCGTCCTAAATCCTACTTTCTGATTTTTCTTAGTACTTTTGTTAAGAAAAAAATATTTTATACGCAAATTAAAACTTCTCGGAAGTAGCAAAATCCGCACTACTATTTAGACTACACACATCAGTTCACGTGACTGGTGTAGTGAGCAACAGATCTAAAAGAGCAGTATCCAATAGAGACCGATTGAAATTGCCCTATCGAGGTGAAACAGATAATTCTATTACATTGCTCGTTCTCATCGTGCCAACTTACTTCCAATTATTTTACCACACTGAAATTAAATTTTTAATTTTTCATCAAACGATTCTGTGTTTGAAGTTTGTTTTGGAGGACGGAAAGTTTGGCAAGGCAAGAAGATTTTTTTCGAACTCTTGTCATTGTTTATTAAAAAAAAGAAAACAATAAAACTAAATATATGTGCACTATATTCCAAATGAGGGAGCAATCATATTGCAGATCTCAAAAAAATTATTTTTTATGTTTCGTTACGTAAAGAAAATTGTCAAAAAAAATCCTTAAACAGCAACTGTTTTATTCGAATTATTTTCGATAGATTTCCTCATTTTCGATGGCAACTGATAAAACACAATATTGGAATTATAATTTGTTTTCATTAAAACGTTTCAATAGTGTAAAACCGTGACTCATATTCGTTAAACGCATTTGTGTTCGGTCATTTATTGATAACTTACGTAAGCCGCTTACCTTATCATTAGGTCTGAGTATTTACTTCCAATTTATCAACAAAATGTAGTAAAATTTCTGTAATTACTTACACACGAGCATTGAAATGAAATGAAATGAAAAATGACTTTATTAGAGGCGAATTTAGGACTATAAAGTCCTCTCTACCACTGAACCTCATAAAAATTAAACTAACATATATATATATGAATACATTTATAACTAAAACTTAGTCTATTTATTTACACTATATATTAAATGAATCTTAAAATAAAAACAATCATCAATAATTAGTTGTAACTATATACAAATTTACAATAATATCGCAAGACACACACTCGCATTCATTCAACTTGCATGCAATTGCCCTAAGTACCGCACACCAAAGCCGCCAATCGCTATAACCCCCTGAGCCCCCAGCATCAAGGCCCTGACCTCCGCCCCAAAGCGAGCGCGCTTATCATAATAGCCCCAAAGCGAGCATTGATACATAACATAAACAAACTAGAAACTATACGTTCTATAATTCCATTTCAATGAACTATTTTTGTGGCGGTTACAGGCATAACTTATATCCTTATGGCTTGAATTAATCTCAACGTATTGAAGTCCTTTATACAATTTCTCATCCAAATTAGTTTTAAATATATAAATTGAATGCGAATAAAATTATTTTTCTATTGCAATAGATCACAATACACTTTGTGGTATTGATTCTGGATGTAAAATTAAACTTGACTTGCTACATTAACAGCAAGTAAGTAATTATATGGCTCATTACTTTCCTCGAAACTTAAAAGTAGCATATTACAGAATTTTTAATTGCATTTTTTCACTAAGGCCATCTTGAAACTATATCATTGTTCGTCCTGCTCTGCGTTAATTCTTGAAAAAAAGAAATTTCTTTGACACTTGAAACTTGGTACATAAGTTATTTTTGGTCCAAGGGTGGAACTTTAGTGATCTTACAGTCAGAACGTAAAAGGCCAGTTTTTCGTCTCGGCCACCTCGCTCGTTACATTATGTCGCAACCTTCGATACTCCTTTGTTTAGGTTTATTCTATTTTGTTACGGGCATCGTTTTCTAAGGTATTTGTATTTAAGAAGGATATTTAAAAATGGTGTTTGCCCCTAGTTCTAGAGGTTCTAAATTTTCTAAATCTTTTCAGTTATTTCTTCTACATTCTTTATTTTCTGGTTCCACAGCACCGACTGTCACTAGAAACCAAAATAATAAATATAATAGGGCCAAAAATGTTTAATACACTACTGGTGAAAGTAGAAACAGTTGTCCTGTTATTATTTGTAAATGAACTTTTTACAATTTTATTTTGTCGCTTAACAGCTTTCGGTGAGGTTATACACGCAAAATTTCAAGTCTATGGCTACATGTGCATACACTTGTTTTCTACTTGATATGAATTATTACATAACTCTGACAATGAAACGTGTTAAAATGTGGTATAATTTTTCTTAGTTTATCTACAAATTTGTTTCTGCATAGATTTTAATAATGCCATCATTTTTATCATTTGTTCACTGTAAAAATGTTCGCTAACTTTCTGCTAGATTCTATGGAATGAAATGCAGTGCGGACAGGCAAAAATAGATAGAAATAATTAATTTTTAATTTTTTCCAGCCCATTTAATTTTTAGGGACATTGTAATACTACTGAAGTTTATTTATTTCAAGTATTAATGGAAATACCTATTTGAAAAAAGTCATGTTGGTAAGTCAATGAGCAGCAAATAAATAAAAAGTTACCATCGAACTCAATGTTGCTGATTTAGATATAAAGCTTCAGTTAAGTTTATTTCGTTTTCGCAATATTGCGGACAGACAGCCAGACGTAGAGAAAGAAAGAGAAAAATTAATTTTTAATTTTTCCAGTCCATCTAATGAAAGTCTTCGATAACGCTCAGCCTAATAGTACTACTGAAGTTTGTTATTTTAAGTATTTATGGAGATATCTATCAGTCGATGAGCTTGCAAATAAATAACAAATTTACGAGTAAATAAACCGATAAGATGTTTGGTTCGGAAGGGGGTGGGGTGATCAGGCAGGTCACCAGATAACGTAATTACAAACTTGTCATTTCAACATCTGGTGGCGATAACCGAATTATGGTCAACTTTGTCTACAGTTCAATGTTCACAAACACTATTATTTCACAGTTACCGTTATGAGGGTGTATTTGTCACTATTCAATATTGAAAATCAACAAAATAGTTTACTTGTACAATAAATGCCTAGATATTCTCTTGTTTGCTCATATATAACAGAAAACAATATTCTATGAGTTAAATAATGTAATATGCATAGTATGGAAATTACATCTTTTATCCCAACTGATTGCACTGATAACTTTTTTGGGTTTTCTGGACCTCCTTAGGCATAGTCTACTGGCTGGGATAGATTTCGATTTGTTGCTGTCGGTTATTGTAGTTTAAATTATAATTTACTGGCCTTTAAGAATTTCTGCGTATATGTTGTATGTCATTCCACAAGTGTTATCATCCTGAACAGTTTGCAATATGAAAAAACTTACCAATAAAGATTGAAGGTGGAATTAAAA
Source organism: Homalodisca vitripennis (assembly GCF_021130785.1). Taxonomy (NCBI): domain Eukaryota; kingdom Metazoa; phylum Arthropoda; class Insecta; order Hemiptera; family Cicadellidae; genus Homalodisca; species Homalodisca vitripennis. The sequence continues at coordinate 83,177,689 of NC_060211.1, forward strand.
TCTTCCACAACCACACTCTCAATACCTCGCCTTGTTCCCATGACCAAAAGAATATGTCACAAAGTGTATATTTTTGGACATAATAGTTTACTCTGATCTTAATACTGTAAGCGCTATTGTTTATTATGCCTAGTTTACCGACCAAGAAATTATATATACATACACAGGTCTGAGAAGTTTTCTTCTGTCAAAAGAAAACTAAGTTGGGTTTTATAATAAATCTTTAAAACTTATAGGAAAGGTTATATTGTAACTATGTCTTTGATATTTGCATTAAAGTAGTAACCAAGCACTGTATATACTTAATATTTGCTAAAATGTACATTTAGAAGTATATTTTTTCAAAAATTTTAATTTATTTATCTGGATATTTTCTTACTTTTTGATCAACGGGTTGCTGAAGAGGATTAAATAAGAAATGTTATTACTATCAAGCTTACTCTGAGCCTTCAAGACTATAAATGTGAATGTCAATAAATTTAAAATAGAGGTTATATTTGTTTCCATGAACAAAATAACATCTATCATAGTGTGTTGTATATTATCTTACTTTTAATACAGATGACAGAGACGAATTCAAACAGTTTAGATTTGATTTACTTTTGATACTTGGAATAATTAGTTTATCTTGAAATTGTGGAACGGCATATTTGCAGTTGGTAAAGGGACAAAGACGGAGTGATCTGGCATCGATATGCCTCAACAAATGATTCGTTCTGTAACAGCAAATGGAATCACAAAGTGATGCTTCAGGCTCAAATTGCAACTTTTATGACCAAAATCAGTTTAATTAAAAACTTAATAATCCAATTATTCGAAAATAAATCACAATAGAGTGACTATCGCTTATCACAGGGGCCATTCTACTCTCAATCGTTCAGTAGGAAATTGCGCACGAAACACCGGGTAAACTGCTACTCAATAAAATTTGTTTGCTGTAATGCAACTTTAGAGATTAAGGTAAGCCCACTCTGGAGGAAGTTTGAAATATATTCTAAATATGAAATCAGCTAAATATATTTTTTATTTATATTATCCAGAATCCCTAAGAATATCAATTTAAATTCCAGTATAATCGGTTTAGTACTTTTTACGTGGTTCAGTAACCCACACAGATACAAGATTGGATTTTTATATAATAGCATAGATTTCATAATTCTCCACCTCTAAACTCCTTGCCCTCTGCGTGACGTTGTTACGTTTTTGAGTATTGTTGAGGACGTATTGCAACGGTTTTGGGGTTTTTCTCATAAGAACAAAATTAAACTTCAAAAACTAATGTCCTTAATATTAGTAGTATAATTATGAAAGTCTCGTTTCAAAGAATGAATTATACACAACCAAACTCATTGAAGTTTTTTTTAGAAAGGTTATAATTATTAAAACGGATTTAAAATTAGAGGTAGAAGTGTGCAGTACTTAGTACATAATTAGAATTTATTTTTAAAACACCAGGGTACTTTGTAAATACAAAAACTATTAAATATTTGTACGTTGTAATTTATATTTGATGCCATTTCTTATGGTTTACAATACGCCAATTAAATATTAGATTACTCTTTGTAGACATAGTCATTGCGTTTTTATTGCTCTAATTGAAGAATGAAATTTGTTTCAATTTAAAAATTGTATTTACTTTTTCGTTTACTAAATAAATATTGCGATATAGTTGCAATTCTAGTTACTTATACAAAACCTTGCTCTATTTTTAATGAAAGTTTAAAATCAATTTGCATGAAAATATAATAATGTAGAGCAGGGCTTGGTAAATTCAGATACTTAATAACTTGATACCTCGATTCAAAGCGGTACCGAGGGATTCGAAGATTCATGGTACAGTTTTTCTTTAACTAATTTCCTTACCGATATTTTAAAATTATTTTAACAAAAAATAATTAATAAAATACACAAAAGGCCTCAAAATACACTTAAAAAGTCACGATACCCCGATTAGTGATGTGTATCGAATCAACCAAATCTTCATATGTATTTTATATGTTTATCCATGTTCGTGCATCACCACGCTTCTTTTACGTATATGCGAGTATATCCGCTATTCAGCAGCAAATAAACGGAAAATTGGTATTTAAAAAAAAAATTCATAATTTTTGTATTGGTATAAATTGCCCTCTATAAGACAATACATATGAAATATTTTGTATTATGGCTAAGGATGTTTTAAAACTTTCTTTTGGCCGCTTCAATTGGTTATCATTAATGGCAAAAACTCAAACCATATAGTGTATTATATTCTTAATTAATATTTACAACTAAATAGGGAAAGTTAATTATAATTATATAAAAAATATCAAAGTAGGTAATTAAAGCCAGGTTTCAAATAAAAAATTAGATAGAATGGAATAACACGCTATATAATATTTACAAGGCGTTTTTAACGTCTCTGTGAAGAAAAAGACGAATATCCTTCCAGTCTGGTAAAACTAAGTCTGTTTTCTTATTCTATTAAAGTTCTAAAGTTACTAATAAACAAAAAAAAGGATTGGAGTTTTTGTTATCAGACTATCCATAAACAAATGGTGATACATTCTTTTATAATAGGGTTATATTCTTATTTGTTAATAACGAATAACACAGGAATATAAGTTGAGAATTGAGATTACTAATTTTGGTGTCGGAATAGATTCTTGTTGGAACTTACATTTACATCAGTAATTTAGAATATTGGTAAGTCAAAACCCTAATTCTTCTTATAGATGATCCAAGTACATATATTTGGGTCAGTTTACAAAACCACTTGCTTGTGAATTAATTGTTTATTTAATTCGCAGCAATATGGACAGTACATGTAATTTGTATTCATTATAATTTAAGCGTTTACTTAAATAAAACTAGTTAGATATTTATTTACTATAAATTCACCGCAAATAAAACACTGGAAGTATTATAGAAACGATGAACTGACGCACCGCGCGGCGCTGTCGGATGGAGTGTGAGGCAGTGATAACGTACTATCGAGCTTAACCGGTTAACGCTTTTGTGTCGACTCTAACCTGAGTTTAGTTTCCATCAATTTGTACTCATATTGCTCTATAACCTCAACATCTTCTGCGCGTGTTTATGTACAGCCATACTTCTAGTAATGGTTCTATTTAAATAGAAGCACACGACGCAGTAAAATAAATACCTAGAAAAAACTGAATTATTAGGGTGATGCGTTTGGCACCGCATAGTGGTCTGAGACTGGCAAATTATGTCCATTGCATATTTTGTTTTGAAGTAGTATTCCACTATGTCCGATTTATTAAGTATCTTGAAGATTCGTGAGTTCAGATCTTTCCACTTACTCGTGTTGTATTAAAAATTTTGTCTCTTTAATGTACACCAAGTTACAACTACGTTGTCTGTACATTTATGCGATAACTCTTGGTAGAAAGACAGTAGACACTTGAAAGTTGGTTCACGACTTCCTCTTGGTCCGAGCTCAATTCGTTCGTCGGTATCTGTCTTTGTGATAGATAACTCTTTCGTTAAATTCTGTCACGTTCTTTATACTCCGTTGTTTCGGTTTATTATGGCATTGTTTTCCGTTATATTTTTCACTATATTTGTGCAATATATACTGTATAAAATTTAGTTTTCAAGTCTCTATGGTGTGCATAAAAATATACCACAAGACGGATAAGATTCTTTGTTTGAAGGTTATTTTTGACGATGGAAGGATTGTGAAGGAAACAGGATTTTTCCGGACATTTGCCATCGTTCAGTGAAACAAGAAATCAATAACACTACGTTTCGAGATCTGCAATTTGATCTCTTCTTCAGGTAATGAACTAACCTAATACATAATTATAAACTAGGTTAAAATAAACAAATCTTACTAAAGCGTTGTGGCACGCCTAAGTCAGGAATCACAACCTACATGTTGTTTGTCAACTTCACTAACTCTATAAACATGCACTTAATAAAATAATATACAAAACACTAATCATTAAAACTGAACTACGGAATACAGGCCACAATACGTCTTTAATTCGTCTACTAACCACCTACGACTGACCAGAGGGACTAGTTCTTTACCTGAAGAAGAGATCAGATTGCAGATCTCGAAACGTAGTGTTACTGATTTCTTGTTTCACTGAACGATGGCAAATGTCCGGAAAAATCCTGTTTCCTTCACGGATAAGATAATACAAATAACAAAACTGACAAATTTTGCTTTTAGTTCTTAATGATTGCCGCACGTGTTCAGACATGCTCAACTCAATTATGGACATGATAGGCCTCAGAACGGCCAATGTCTGTACTGACTGCTCAGCAGGTTACACCGCGTTCACTGTCAACATGACAAACATTTTGTTATGCGTCCCAAATTAATAATTTATTATTTTGATGTTCTCTATTTTATATTTCAGATTTTAAAATCAATCTAAAAATACTCTTATAATAATTATTAATAACAATAGCATAATCTTATTTGGCAGTTTACAAATAGATTAACAGTTATCTTCTTCTAGACATTTTTTGTAAGCTGAATATTGACTCCAACCAAGACCAATTTTCATATTTTTATAGATACTTCCTCAACAATGCATGTAAAACTCCTGTGTTGTTAATTGGTTGCCAAGAGAGCAGTTAACTACTATCTATCACAAGGGCTTCTATCTTCACATTCAATTCACTCATTAGAGGTAATAAATGTCCAATCTAAAAAAGCACAAATTTTCTAAAACTTTGAAATCTAATAAAATATTATTTTATTTTAAGATTATAACATGATCAGTGGGAGGATTGTTTATGGCTAGAGCAGACCGCAGGCTGTCTGTATTGTATGAAACAGTTCCTGCAGTGAATAGCCAATGATTCTAAAAATGTCTCAAAACAATAGTAAAACATTTACATAAACTGAAGTGTCTACTAGTTAAAAATATACAAAATTATAAATATAAAAGTAATTTAAAGTAATATACAATTTCCTGTAATTTGAAATTCAAGAAATTAATTAATAACTTAAATCTACCGTATATTACAGAAAAAGAGTGATATTCATTTAAAAAATATCCGTAAGAGAGTTAATGATCCGCACTGATGAATTTACTATTATAAATTGAAAATAAATGGAATAATCTTATGTTTATCGGTTTTTAATTGTTTAATTTTTGCTTACAACTATTCATTGTATTACTTATCATATCTAGTTCGTTTCAATGTATCCAATATTAAGTTCATGTGATATATACTTGATTTAATAGTTGCACTTCCCGTGAATATGAATGTATCATAATGGTAAAAATATACTTTTTGATAGGTAAATGTAGAAAAATGATTTTATGTTTAAAGTAGCACTGATAAATATTATATGCGAAATACTCGTATATAATTATTATATAATAAGTCATTATTATTTATAACACCACGTTAATGTATAAGTTGAAGTTTTTATAAATCAAAATCAAATTAAATAATTTACCACGTTATTGTTTGAAGAATAAAAATGATTGATTGTCATGTAACAATGTTGGATTTCAACAGAAGAAGGGACATTAGCTGGCAGCGAGTAACCATGTCAGCGAACAGGTGTTTTCTGGTCCGAAATAACCGAATTACTGATCATCACTTCAGTATCTGGCATTCGGTAATTGAGTTTCCGTCATCAGCAATCATCCACTTACATGCCCGGCCAATTCACATGTCATAATTATGTACTTACACAATTCTCATTAGCACAAACATCTCATTATTTCACTATGTACTTTTTCTGCCACCAAAATGTTTTGGCAATGACACTATTTGATTTAAATAATTGATTAAAACTTTATAATACTTTTCAAGTGTCTTTACCCAATACCCAATGCAGACCTAATACATTTCTAAAAATTAAATTTTAAACATCAAAGAATATGTTTGCAGTACCAAAAACATACGTTTGAAAATTAATTACTTTTAAACTAATTACTCTTTTGCCTTTGTCAGCGAACCAAAAATAAAAAATGAAAAAGGTTATAACTTTTACATTTGCTTGATAATTTGATATATAATTTTAGGGTAAGTAAGAAACACACAAAAATCCAAATGTCATTGTATTACAACAATTTTTTTCAGAATAAAAGTGGTTTTACAGTGGAACATGAGAAGTATCAACATTACGTTATAAGCTCGTCTCTTAACATTGGGAATTAATTTTTTCCCAGCATATAGGATGTAAAATATCTAACGGGACATCTAATATTCTAATTTTAGTTGTTATCTATTGATGCATTGAGAAGTAGTATGATAAATAATGTTGGATTGGTGAATACAGACCAATAGATTTAAGTACTATTACCAACAGTAAGGGCTTTCAATGATGATACATACCGTCACAGGTTATGTAGTCAAAAGCTTCTTATAAATTATTTTAAGAAATCCTCCAATAGAGGGTCTATCCCTACTTACAGTAAAATCACAACTCCATTTAACCAAGATAATCAACCCAAATCACTCCAATCATTCAAGAAGAATTTGGAAAGGAACCACGGTTGAGTATGGCTAATTATTTGCTTGTTACTTATAGATAAAAAGCTACCCGGTATTGTTTAACATTGTTTTATTGCATCCCCTGTTTGAAACCTGGACAGGTAAAGAACAGAAAGAATCTCGCTGGGAAATAAATTTAGGAGATAATAAATTAAATTGAATCGTTATATTGATAGTTTTCACTGTCAGTAAATTGACTTTACTATTTCCAGCAACAAAACCATGTCGGAAAGGAATAGCAGTATAAAAAAGGAAAATATGATAGGTTCTAGCACCCAAAAGCCTGATTCCTATTTTATCCATCCTACTCTTGTACGTTAAAAATATTGACGTGAACAAATACTGATATCTTAACCCTTATAATTCTAGTGGCAATTTTATTTTACCTTTTGGAATTATTTTGGTTATTTCGAGGTTCCTGGGTTGATTCCCTAAGGAGTTGAGAAGTTACTCACATGCTTAATGATAAATCCGCCGTCTTAGATGAAAAAGTCTTGCACCGCGTATCGTGCATGACAAGAAGATAGTTTTATGATATTTCAAAGACAGATAGCATTAAAATGGTTGACTTTATACGTGTGCATCATAAAAACACAAAAGAGGAGATTTATTTACCATCTGAGTGTCAGGAAATCACAGGTGGTCGCTTGTTTTACATTACGTGTCATTATTACATCATACTTTGTAAGTGTTAAGCAGCTGATTTGTACCATTAACAGAAAACGCTTCATAGAATTATGACGTTTGAAGTGTCAACGTTCAAATCGGCTTATATCACTAGCTAAGCTTTCTACATCCAGCACAAAGCTCTCATTTAATTAATATAGTAAGTCGTAATATAGATACACTCTACATACAGACACAGTATCTGGCATATGAAAATGTCTCCTTCCTCTTGTCACGCATTATCTTCTTAGGAACCAATTTATTTTAAAGGACATGCAAGGAAAGGACAGCGCACCCAGGGTATTATGGCAGTGAAGTAATAAAAAAAAGGAGATACTAAATGGAAGTTTTGTGTATTTGAACAAGACACAAGGACCTTGTGATTTTTTGTGGTTTATTTCAATCCCTGAATCAGAATTAAAATGCACTAATATTTTTTAAGTTTTATTTGTCCTCGTAAAGAGTTGCTATGACAATCCTGTATTGGCTGGCATATTTACAAAATATTTTCACAAATTTCGAAGCCTCACTATTTAAAAGCTTACGAATTTACAGTAATAAACTCACAAGGGGCTTGTAGAAGTGTTTTAAAAGTATTTTATATATTTTTTACATAAATTAACAATGAATCAATAAATTTAAAATTAACAAAACCTTATAATTTTAAATAGTTTGGTTGTATTATTCTTTATTGTAATATAACCAAGAAAACGAAATTTCACAGATTAATATAAGCGGCCGTTATACTGTAACTTTTAATTGAACGGCGATTGAACACCTCACAAACTCGTTCTAAACTTATTAAATACATTCTTGCAAACTTTGGATGGAATTGGTTAAGAATTACATCAGTTATCGTGTTCAATCGTACTTCTACTTATTAATGTAAACTTCAAAAAACCTTGTGCAGCACTTGAAACGTATTAGATATGGAAAAGCTTTTATATATACAATTTGATGTAAAAAAATTCAATATTTTTAAAAGCTGTTAATATTTATCTACAAAATGTGAATTAACTAAGATATAACTAGGTAATTTTAAACCAGATACTGAAATATAAAAGATGGTGAAAAGTTTTGTTAGAAACCTGCTTTATAATATAAATATATATCCAAACAATCGTTTTATCTTTGATATGTCTATATTTTATGTAATAGAAGAGAAAAAACGTTGCACAAATTAACAACTATCACTTTTGTTAGTATTTTGAATCCAACCGACTAACAATTTTGTAGGGGAATACCTTCATAGTAATATGGACGTAAATAATATTTCCTCTCCATGTTGGGATTGAATGGGAAGAAAATACTCATTCATGAAAATCCATAAACATATAGTCCAACATATGATTAAAAAAAGATGTTTTAAAACTTGATAGCCATGAGAGTAATTTAAGTTGAAAAATAATTGGTATAGTTTATAATTCTAACATGGGTAGTACAAATCGGAGTACATATTCATAATGTGCGATATTAAGAATATTAAGGCACTTAGTTAAGATGTAGCCAATGTACAAAATCAAGAGGAGATTGTATAATATTAGATAATTATTTCCATGTTTGGATGAAGATCTATACAAATAAATACATTGTAATTAATATAGTAGTTATTGCAACCGTTATAATTATGTAACTAAAATTTGTTAATCACAATTCTTTGTGTATAGCACATTTTTTATGGATCGAGATACACGAAATTTCATTCCTCTGTTAACTCTTGCCGTTACTCGGGGCTTCACACGCAATGTTCAAAATCGACGTATTTATACTCCTTAGCAAAAGTGCTTATCATGTAATATGATGGAATCCTATGACATATTCAAACACAGGTAGGCATACATCAGATACATATTATTTTATTATTCATGGTAGAGAGGATTAAAGTTTAACCTAACTCTGATATAATTTTTTGCACATGTAAAAACATTTATAGTTTGAATTAATTAGCTTTTGTCATATACTTCCAGTCATATATATTTCCAGAGCCAAATTAAAGTTTGCCTAGTCTCAGCGAAGAAACCATAATTATATACATACTTAGCACAGAATAGCCAACTTCGGTTACGGCAGTTTAAATTCATTTACGGTGCCACAGTTGTTTTGGTTATATTGTTGGAGCTTACTGCCCTGATAAAAAACTAAGTAGTAGGTCGTTTTTTTAACGTAATTAGGAAAAAGGCGCCTATTTCCGGCTCTTTTAATCTACTTTCGGTTTGTTATACTGCTAATGCCATAGTTGAGATTGCCTTGCTATCCCGGTGAAAGAATTGTACATAAATACATAGGACTGAGAAGCCTATTGTGGCCTAGAGGGAAATCCTTATTAAGTTCATGTAACATTTTAAAATAACCACTTATAAGGTTTTTTGATATTGAAATCTTGTTAATTTTGGAATTAATCTTGAAAGCATGGATCGTTGAGGCATGTTATTGTTCATTTTACCGTTTTACCCTAAACTACAAAACTCAAAATGCCAACTCACAATAACAACGAAGCTCACCAGTTTGGAGTACCTTGTGTGAAAACATTCACAGTTTTTTTCACTTCAGGATGGTTTTATAACATACTTTAAATAGTATTTACAATGAATTCAATGTTTTTAATTCGTCGCTGGCAAGATTTAGATTAAAAATCATCTATTACTTTGTATTTGATATGTACTTTACACTACTTATCAAGCTCTCTATACCTTCTATTTTATAAAATTTACTTCATTTGAAAGTGTCACAGCGATTTGGCGTCACTCATATTTTTATTACGAAACATAAATATTAAAGTTATTACAAAATTCTAAAATATTCCGGAAAACACATGGGTTTTCTCTCTTCTTATAAACCTACCTCGAATTTCAATGAATATATTTAAAAAAAGAATTAACCAATTGGTCCAGCAGTTTTTGAGATTTGCGATTTGCAATAAAACTAGCGTTTTATTTTATTTATAAGTTTCGGAAGATAAAGATATAAGGAAGATAAATTTTTGTCAAGCTTTTTGTTAAAAACACATTGACATTACGTTTGAATTAAAAATTAGTAAGCGCCCAGCTGTTTAAAAAGTACAAGACATAAACTTAACAATAGAAATAAATAAAGTAATAACTCATTCACCTTGATTTATTATATAGGAGTATTTTATTTAGTGGACCTGCCTGATTTCATATCTTTAATTGCTAAACGCCTTACATAATAGACATCTACTAAAATGTATAAACGCAAAAAAGTGTATGTGTGTATAATGTATAAACGTGTTATGTATGTATGTGTGTTATTAAAATGTGTTTTATTGCTAATTATATTTCATTTAAAAATGTACTACTTGATCTAAGAATGATTCAGTAAAAATGTCTACTTATATAAATATTTAATACCTGAAGCAGTTATTATTTTGAAATCTATACATTTGAATAAACCTCATTTTGCTAAGCAGAAAAGCAAAACAGACAGAGATAAAGTTTCTACATTTAAACTCATTCTTCTGTTCCACAAATGAGAAGTCACTTAAAGCATAAATGCTCTCTAATTAGGCAACGAGGGCTGTACCAGCTAACAATGATTGTGGACAATTCGTAAACTTTTAATTGCTCAAGTTTAAAATGCCACGGGTAATCATTAGTAAAATTTGTTCCTTTTACAGTCTGCGCAGGTAGTGTGTCGTGACCAAAGGCTAGTCTTAATTATTATTTTTCAAACACAATAAGATTAAACTTGAGTTGAATTTCCGTATTTCCTGAAGTTGTATCTCTTGGTACTGCCGAACATATTAAATGCTCAGAAAATCTTCCTTTATGACAATCATTACTACTCGACCACTTTAATGGAAAACCAGAATAGTAATAAAGACGTTATATTTAAATTTGAAAAAAAAAACACATTGACGCAAACTGACGGAAGAATAGTCTTGTGTCTATAATTGTCGGGTAGTAGAATTTAGTCCTGTATCTTTGATATAAAAATTTAAACACAACTGTTTTTGAGAAGCCAAATTAAAAAAAAAGTTTTGTGTAAATCTCATAAATAAAGAAATCACATTCATCCAACTATGAAAGAGAAACATGATGTCTATTGCGAAAAGTGTATAGTTAAAATGTCAGTTTTATTATAAACTGTAACATATAATCTTTTAATATTATTTCAGTCCATTTTTAATCGTCTTAACTGCATAAGTATTCAGTATTTTGCAAGTAGTATTTGGTGCAAGTTGTTTTAAAACGTTTAAAAAGTTGTTTTGATACAGCTAACGACCTATGTTGTGTGGATCAAACTAGACATGTTACAGTGTGTTAAATTACGAAGTAAAATTTAATTATTTAATATTATTAAATTGACGTACGCGGCTGGTGTCAAGACTCTCTTGTAGTTTTCCCAGCTCACACTCCGCAAAATTTCTAATACGATTAAATTCAATATATGTATGGTATAGAGTTGGAGAGCCATATTCAGAAATATTGAAATTGGTCTATACCGAATGGTTGAAACACATGGGGTGGGATACCGCTGAGGTCTTAGTAATGAATACTCGATTCGCAAAGTTTACTTATACGTTTAACTGTGGCATATAATCATAAAAACACCACTTCCAGATCTTAAAAATAAAATAATGTATTGCTACATTGCTACCAAATAGAGTGATAATGAACTAAATGATATCATTGGGGATGGGCCTAGTAGTTCCATTGTTGTATTGGAAATCTTGCTTACCAACTTAATAATTATTACAATTTTAATATCGACTTCACTTCACATTGATATCGGCTCACAAGCGCGGGTGTCAGCATCTTGGCTCGACATTGCAACTGTAGTCGAAAAAAGTGAGGATTAGTAGACTAGAACTCTAAAACATGAATGCTGAAAGTACTCGAAGTACTCATAGTTGAAATCAAACTCAGAGACTCGAAGTTTAAATCAGACACTCGAAGTTGAAATGGCGGAAAAGGCGCGCGAGGTTGTTGCTCTGCAGCAAGAACGGCAGCTACAAAGTTCACGGGAGAATAAATTAATACGCGTGTCAATTAGTTTATTAATCCTTATTAGTTTGAAAATCGGAAGTAACTTGTAACGAGTAAGAGGGTTCCGAAAATATTTATTATATATAAAATACAGCTAAATAACGGTACAGACCAAGTCAGTGGTTCAATTCGCTTCAAACGCTAATTAGAAGGGATGGAGATATATCGTTATCGGCTGTAGCCCAACTAATTAGCGATTAATATGAACAATCGTGATTTAATGTGTTTAAAAATGCCAAATTGCTTAGTTATATTTATCGTTAATTATTTTTTGTTGAATTTCATTCTATACTGAACGTAAATAATAATATGTAATGTTGTTTTTCAGAATTTTATTAAAGTTGGGTTTTGCCAAATTCTGCCAGTTATGCTAAAGTTCGAAGGTTTATTCAATAATCACTCCAACATAATTAGAGACTACCAGGTTTCAAATTAAACTCCTTTATATAGTACTGTGACGTACTAGAGCATCCAAATCAGACAGTAATCATAGTGTATTGAATTGATATCTCGAAGCAGACAGCTCTTTCCAGAGTGCGCATGATATATGTGCGCCCACTGATTTGTCACATAATAATAAGGTATTTATTGCAGTTGACGTTTGCATTCGTACAATTGTATTGAAACAGCAATAATTTTTAATTGAATTAAATATTGTTCGTTTCTAGTATGCTTCAAGGGAATTTTCAGTTCATTAGAATGTACAACGCCACTGTTACTAAACCAGTATCGCTGCCAATTTCAGCTCGTTCTCTTCACCAAGACGCCCATCAGCAAAGGACTAATATCTGAGGCTTAACAAGGTATACATTTTGGCCATTATAACCATTTGTGGCCTGAGCTCCTGAATGTGAAAATTAAATAATTCGTTGAACTAACCCAGAACAGCCTACGAAATAATTTGAGAAGGGCCGCCCGTATTATGACGTTCTGAAAATTTCCCCAGCGCGAATTTTATAAGAAAGTATTGGAAATACGAATCCAAATTCTAATGCCAGTGCTTGGCCCAGAAAGTGCGTGCTTAACGTCCTTGGTTCCCTCTCAGGCTATTCAACCGGTACTGTAGGCACTATTATTTTCACACTGGATCTTTGAAGCGTCTTTAGATGGTAGGTGTAGAGGCGTTGCACCTGTTTCTCCCGTGCCATACTATTACATTTTTTTTATAAAGGCTGAATAAGAGTTCGAGCGATATTCTTGGAATCTCCAGACATCTAAATATTTAAGAGTCAATATTGGGAGCATCCCCTGTAACCAGGGAAATAACACTTCTTAGCAGTCTGAAGTGTGCTCCTGAGAATTTCCACTGCCTATGACTCATAAGGGTGCAGCGAGTGAGAATTAAAAAATACGGATTCTACTTAATATTGAAGACTAACCTTAGGGAAGCTTGAAGATGTCTCGCTATTCAGTTGAAGGTGTCCGAGAACAGCATAGTAGGAGGTCCTAAAGCTTGAAGCAACGAGATTGGGTGTGATCAGGAAATGTAAATCCCTCCTATTACCCTTACGGACACAAAAATGTCCTGATGACTGTTTCTATCAAAATGGAGGTGATTTAACTCGTGTCCCACCCGTGTGGGACATGTAATCGTTTACAGATGTTTTAAACATTACAAAAGTACTATTGTTTCCAATTCCCATCATTTTTTCAAGATGAGCATTAAAGTTATATTTACAAATTAACAGGAAGTAGGTTTTATTAAAGTACCTTTTGCAGAATCTATAGATATAAAGAAAATTTAGTATTGTGTTTTTAAATAGTATTTAAATGTCATAAACTAATAAAACTTGATAGGAATAAGACCTACATGCTAATTCAAAATCAATTGAAAAATTGTTTGATAAAGCCAAATAAATAAAAAGCAAAAAGTCCACTGTTGATTTAAAGCCTCGCTTTCTTGATGTTGGGTATGGAAAGTGCCAGCGGATGATAAAGACGAATACATCTTATGAACATCATCATTCATAGTACCAAAAAGAAGGTGCACTCTGACTGCCTCTGTTGAGACAGCCAGCCTTTACGAGGAAGGAAACTGTGAGGCGAATATGTGGGAAAAGTACATAAGTGTGTAAACATAATTTAACACATACCATTTAATCTGAAACCGAACATGCACCTAAGTATGTAACAATATGAATATTGAAGATGTAAAATACCAGACACCAAATAATATTCATATTTGAACAGCTAAATTCAGATTAATTTAGCCGTAACAAATTTATTTTATGTGATTAAAAAGTTCATTACTTAAGGATAAAGAACCCTTATTTTTTATGTTTATATTAAAGACGGGTCTAATCGTCATAATCAGTCAGGTTTTACAATAATATAAATTATCTAAATCCACTACAGGGTTGTTAATGGTGTTACATTTTAAAATCTAAAACCTGAATGATGAAGTGATAACATCGAAACCGGTTTCGGGAATAAATAGCATATAATAAATAGCAAGGATTTTTAAGGTAAGTTAATTTTTTATGAGAAGTATTTAACAATCCAGAGGTTAAAACCCATAAATAAATTCATAAAAAATGAATTTAATTTGTATCACATTCGCTGCAATGGAGTGATTATGAATAAATTTCTCTTATAAAATATTGCTTTGTACATCGACAATCGAGTAATTGAGTAATGGATTGACGAATATTTTTGTCAATAAACTAAAATAGGATCAATATCTACTTTTTTGCTATGTGTTTGTTTAAATCGGGTAATAACAAACACATGAGGATGAAGTTAGATTCCAACCATATGTAACTTGGTGACATTTTATTGGCCCTAACACTTGCTTACAACAGACCGCTTTGCAATGATGACATTATAACTTTTGTTAATGGTCGGTGCGTAAAATGGTTGTTTAGTTTATAATATATCTAAAAACAGTTATCCATATTTTAAACTAAACTGACTGGTAAGTTTTATTAGTTCTACAATGTTTTATTTAATATTTAATTCAATATCGAGAAATATGAATGAAGGAATTTAAATGCATTGATTCATTTAATTCGACACAACATCCATGTCATTTTCAGACTCAAATTAGTTAGCTTTGTTAGTCGTTAATTGTTATGTTGGCTATTGGCGGGAGATAAATTATAGTTTACTTTGATAAATTATAGTCCGGTCAATTACATGCATACGTTTAAATATCAATGAGGAAAATACCAACGTTTCATATTATCATTTACTCATCTTGTACTATGCATTCGTTTTGGAATATTTATACCGTCTGATAATTATTGAATGAATGCGAGTAAAAAAGAAATACACTTATTTAGGACTACGAAATGTTCTGTCACATTTAAAAGTTTATGAAGCTACCCCCCGAGTTGGAGTGCCATAGTGAATCTTCCAATGTGAACTATAGTCATTAAAAAAAGAATAAAAACAAATTTGTACAAATCATAGATCCTTTTAGTTTTTATTTTTAAATTTTGGATGTGGAAGACTGAGGTCACCCACATTAGAAAATTTATGTAATATGTATGTAAAACAGGGAAGGAAGCAGAATAAACGAGAAAAATACTTAAATGTCTAAGCAATTTAATAAAATAAATACGGGAAAATCCCTGTTAATCCTAATTGAGATCAAAATACTTGAGATGATTTTAATACTTTAATCGAGGATTTAAAACACCGTAAGGTAGTTATGATCGTCTTGGTCCTTTTTAATCTTAAAAATGCTACCAGTTCTAACTATTGATATTTATCCGGAATTTTTAGGAAGTGAAAATCTAATAAGAGACTAAGTATTCAAATGCATAGAAGAAGAACAGGAGACGGTTTTCAAAAGAATAATTAAAACAGTGTAATCAAATAATATAACGGGCAATTTATAACTTTACTCCACACGTCTTGGCAAGGTGGAACTCGATGCATTGTCAGATAACCAAACAGCCTTTTCCTGTGGAATTACATGAGACCTTCTATCGAAACACCACTCCACACGTCTTGGTAAGGTGGAACTCGATGCATTGCCAGATTAAGAAACAACCTTTCCTGAGGGATTACATGAGACCTACTAACGAAACACCACTCCACACGTCTTGGCTAGGTGGAACTCGATGTATTGCCAGATTAACAAACACCCTTTCCTGTGGGATTACATGAGACAAACTATCAAAAATACACTCCCACACGTCTTGGCAAAGTGGAAATCGATGCTTTGCCAGATTAACAAACACCCTTTCCTGTGGGATTACATGAGACAAACTATTGAAACACCACTCCACACGTCTTGGTAAGGTGGAACTCGATGCATTGCCAGATTAAGAAACAACCTTTCCTGAGGGATTACATGAGACACCTACTAACGAAACACCACTCCACACGTCTTGGCTAGGTGGAACTCGATGCCTTGCCAGATTAACAAACACCCTTTCCTGTGGGATTACATGAGACAAAACTATTGAAACACCACTCCACACGTCCTTGGCAAGGTGGAACTCGATGCCTTGCCAGATTAACAAACACCATTTCCTGTGGGATTACATGAGACCTACTATCAAAAATACACTCCACACGTCTTGGCAAAGTGGAAATCGATGCTTTGCCAGATTAACAAACACCCTTTCCTGTGGGATTACATGAGACCTACTATCAAAAAATACACTCCACACGTCTTGGTAAGGTGGAACTCGATGCATTGCCAGATTAAGAAACAAACCTTTCCTGAGGGATTACATGAGACCTACTAACGAAACACCACTCCACACGTCTTGGCTAGGTGGAACTCGATGCATTGCCAGATTAAGAAACAAACTTCCTGTGGGATTACATGAGACAAACTATTGAAACACCACTCCACACGTCTTGGCAAGGTGGAACTCGATGCCTTGCCAGATTAACAAACACCCTTTCCTGTGGGATTACATGAGACCTACTATCAAACATACACTCCACACGTCTTGGCAAAGTGGAAATCGATGCTTTGCCAGATTAAACAAACACCCTTTCCTGTGGGATTTCATGAGACCTACTATCGATACACCACTCCACACGTCTTGGCTAGGTGGAACTCGATGTATTGCCAGATTAACAAACACCCTTTCCTGTGGGATTACATGAGACAAACTATTGAAACACCACTCCACACGTCTTGGCAAGGTGGAACTCGATGCATTGCCAGATTAACAAACACCCTTTCCTGTGGGATTACATGAGACCTACTATCAAAAATACACTCCACACGTCTTGGCAAAGTGGAAATCGATGCTTTGCCAGATTAACAAACACCCTTTCCTGTGGGATTTCATGAGACCTACTATCGATACACCACTCCACACGTCTTGGCAAGGTGGAACTCGATGCATTGCCAGATTAAGAAACAAACTTTCCTGAGGGATTACATGAGACCTACTATCGAAACACCACTCCACACGTCTTGATTAAACAAACATCCTTTTATGTGGCATTGTATCAGACCTACTATTGCAACACACAGACATAGATATTAACTTCTTATGAATATATAACAAAAGTTTTCATTTGAATGAATTAGCTTCGATTTCATACACCGATTTAATCCTCGTAGGGTTTCAATCGCGTGGATTGAATAATTTAATTATGAAATGAAATTCTCAGTACAAAGATTATATCAATTTTGCTGTCAAAAAGAATATGCATTAAGTTAATTGGATCCAGTTATATAAAATGAAATTCATTTCTATGTAAGAGCGAAACGTTCCTTTAATGCGTGCGAATTTTCCGGTCAATATTAATTATTATAGTCTATTAAGATTAGTTTTATTTTGGAAAGAATATTTCTCTGCTCCTATTTTAAGATATTTTATAATTAATTAAATGTATATAGGGGTATATATTTTATATATGAAAATTACATTTACATTAAAAATTGTTTATTTTTTAACAACAAAATTCGCTATCAGATAGATTTAATCTATTTAACTATTTTATTTCGAAGATACATTTTTAATTGTGTTAATAATACCAGACAGAAGAACAAACACAGCCCAGTCATTTGACTAAAACTCGTTAAATATCCCATTCAAAGCGTTTAAAAACAGACCAGACAGAAGGTAAACACCGTGTACATCTCACTGCTCTCTATATATCATTTGAGGTTTTCCTGTATAGAGCAACACAAAGTCTCTTGGTGGTTATCTCGCCACAAAATGAATTCGCGTTAATCAGCATCATTAGTCTTACATTTAAACATGCATATTAATAACTGAGTGTTAGTACAAGGTAATCTTTAATAGAACTTTGTTACCAGACCCTTACCTCTGATAAATTAAAATACTCCGTGTTGTACTTCCAGTTTCATTGATATTATGAATTAATCATGAATTTGATTTGTCGCCCTGTACCAAGGATTTACCTATGGGTTTTGAGTAATTTTGCGGAGTTAACAAATTTGAAATGACATAATTTATTTAATCTATAAGATGTAAGTAGTATAACTTTTTGTTAACTAGGAAGGATTTTTATATGCGGGGTTTTACATATAATTCCAGTACCCAATGTTTGATTTATGTAAGAATCTTCGAAATATGGGAAGTATTAAAACAGTAATGCCAATCACCACACTTAATTTATTTTTAAACTATAAAATTTTTCAAATTTTACTCGCAGTTTCATTAATACATAACATATATGAGATCTTTTTCTTACCGATTAACATGAAAGTACCACCAACACAATACCTTCCATCAGATTGAAATACCCAAATTTATGTTGCAGTAAAATACGAGAATATTAAATGTAAGATCGTCACAGAATATTTTGCAAGAACAAGTAAACATTATAGAGTTTATATACTGAACGAGTGTACCATCTGCCATGAAACTACTCTCCAGTTATAAAGTAACCACGTGAACATTCTCACTAATGGAAGGCAACATATCGTATTATTAATGCACCTTTTACAGTACCTCTCTATCTTTCATCCCACGTTATGATTTATTTATAGCTGAGTTGATTAACAACAAGTGTGTATTCATTATGAGAAAAAATACATATAAAAGTAATCTACTTGTACTTTTAACTAATTGCAGAACTGTTATATAAACGTACCGGAAAATATATTATTTGAACACCATGTGTCGGTTACCAGGTTTCACTGTTCCGAGACAATTTGAAATCTAAAGCTGATTTTATTCTTGAGATGTCCTACGTGCAGACATAGAATGAATGTATTCTATATAATACATAGAAGAAGGTTTTATAACCCCCTGGCAAAATGGGAAATTATGATAATTTATTGCGTTACAGATTTCTATGACGCTTAGCCAAATTCCATGGTTGCATACATACGATCATAGATCTCGTTATTTTATATGTAGAAATTAATTTTCGCGCAACATTCATAGTCTACAGACGAAATTTTTCTAGAGGTATCTTGTCACATGATACATTCAGAATATTATTACTTAAGTTGAGTTTCATAGCAGTGTTTAAATAATACAAATCCACATACTTTGCTTTTTACTATACGCTTCCAACGAAGTTAGCAACAGAATATTGTAGATAGGCTACATGTGGCATTACGTCACACGTTAAAATATCATATAGGTAAGTTATTTTATAAAATTTAGTCATCCTGCTATTTTATCATAATCATCATGATTACCCATAAATATAATATAATAATGAACGCTATTGCTTAACTTAATCCCATGGAGTGAAATATACGATGATCAAACATAGTGTTCTCTATGACAAGTTTTCATTTTCAAATTTTAATTCTTTAGGTCAGCTAGTTTTTGAGATATCGCTCGCATAGGCAAACAGAAATGAATTTTTCAGCCTCTCGACCTCTCGAGTAATAGGCTTTGCGGAGGCTCAGCCAGCAACTTTCACATTAAAAGCAGTTTGTAAACTGTAAAGGTTAAGTACACACACACACACACACACACACACACACACACACACACACACACACACACACACACACACACACACACACACACACACACACACACACACACACACACACACACACACACACACACACACACACACACACACACACACACACACACACACACACACACACACACACACACACACACACACACACACACACACACACACACACACACACACACACACACACACACACACACACACACACACACACACACACACACACACACACAAATATATATAGAGGTATATATATATATAAGAGTTTGTAACACAGTTTAAAATATAAAAGGGTACATATTCAGTAAATTATTAAAAAAAATATTTTTTTTTACTGTTACATAATACTCGTCCTGACGTTGCTGTACACGTCCAATTGTAAAGAAAAATTGAAATATGAGGATTAAATAAAACTACTAATATTATAAACCAAGAACTATGTTTAAAGGTCATTTATTGATGATGGATGAGTTACAAAAATGACTGAACCGCTAACATAAGGTTAAGCAACGTGTTGAAGTGGAATATGAAAATAGCATAGAATGAAAATATTAAAAACATGACGACGAATACACTGGAAAGTTTACAAAATTATAAGTAAAAAAAGTTAAAATGCTCACACAAACACATACAATTTTCGAAACACGTTACCAAAAAGGGAAAAGAGCAAAAGAGATGACACAGTATAGATGTACTTCAGAAACTCAGTGGCACACGTACCCTTTACGGTACCTGGCATCATGACGGGGGTGGTTTAGCGACCAAACTATCATCCAAATGCTATTGAAATAGATACTTTAATGTTTGTAATTTGGATACATTTCTCAGAGTTAGTGAACTATTTTGTAATTGGTAACAAAGTAAACTGACTTCAATATGTTGCAGTTATTTTTCCGTATTTGAGATGAATATTTCTTTTAAATAAATTTATTTAAGAGAATATACTTTTAATACTTGTATAACTTTTAGTAGGCATTTACAATAAGAGTAACTGGAAATTTTTTAATTAGGCAAAAAACGGAACATACAGCTGAAGATATAAATGCTGCATTTTTATTACATATAAATATGATCGATTACTGTACAAAATAATTTGTTTTTAATAAAATTTAAGACAATTACACATTTTAAAATGAACTTTAATTTAAGAAAATGGAATAAACAATAAGAAAATTATTTAATAAATAAATACATCTCTCTTCAACTAAACATTCATAAACAATATTCATTATATATACGTTATTCTAATCCCTCCAACTTATTAAACTACACATCATCCATGCATTTAGCATACCATAATATATTATTAAAAACGATTTATCTTTAATTTGGTTAAATGTATGATATTTTAATTTTACCATATCGAGAAAAATTGCTCCTGTTTTTATTTTGTTATTAAAATTAAGTCAACTAGATATTATATATACATATATAGTATATATAGATATAGATTATATATATAAAATATAGATATATGTATTATATATGTTTTATATATATATATATATATATATATATATATATTTATATAAAACGTAACGTGTTTGTTATATATATATATAAAACACGTTACGTTTACGAAATAAACCTTATAAACTTATTTCACAAATGTTAAGTAAATAAAGCAACTAATTTTAAAATAATATATTAACTAATAAGTCGTCATATCGAGTATTGATTTTGTATAAATCGTATTGAAATATATATTTGAATGTGATTATTGGCATACATTCAATATTTCCTCCTTTCAACTACTGTAAATAAAGGAACATTTTAAGACGGGTCCCAGCATTCTTGGATTTCATTAAAAGATATCCCTATCTCTCTAACCACTTCTAAATCGTTGAATATTTAATTTCAAAGGCCAGTGGGCTGAGGCTAGAAATTGCAGAACAGCTCTGTTTCTTATTGAGTATTCGTACCTGAACATTTTATTGAGTTTCGAAGTAATGTTCTGATATTTTTTATAGTGTGTAAACATACACAAGCTTGAATTGGGAAACGATTTAGTTTTGATTTACACATAAGGCAGCGATAAGATTCTTACAACAGATCATGGCATTTGTATAGGTCATTTTAAAGGTATTTAATTTACCGCTGAAATTGTTTAGCTTTTTGAATTCCCATCTCTAAGATAGCGTGAATGAATTTCTGTGTAACATGAATTTTGATATACATATATTGTTCAAGAAGTTTTTGATTACATTATAAGATATAGGTTTTAATTTCATGTTATAAGAGTAAAAGTTCAATAGCTTAGAAAAGATTATACTTTGGTTTCCACCAGGTCAAGGAAACAGTATGATAGTTCCTTAGAAGGATGATCACAAATATATCCTATTCTTACAAGTAGAGCGCCAACCCGGCGTTTGATGTTGGTTTGTAAGTCACTTTACTCTATCTGAAAAATAAATAAGTTGTAGATAGGGCATACATAGTAACATATGCAACACAAGAAATGAGTGCTCTTGGTCACGTATCGCGAAACGCTTAGTTTCCTACAAGGCATGCTGTTGAAATATGATCCACCTATCGTCTGGCAATCTGCTGTGACTTAAATATTACCGCAAAGTGTTAAAAACGATGCAGTCACCATATCAGGGGTATTATTGCCTCTCTGGATACACACTGTTTAGACGCCTTACTTCCTCTCCAGATGAGACACGCTACATGGGGAAAAACATGCTAAAACTCGACTTGCTAATGTAGGAATGAAGTTTTATGCGAAATGTCAAATCTATAGCAAATTTATCCTCAAAATATCCTCTTGAGTGATAGCCTTCATTAAATTTTAGCCAAATATTTTGCACGAATATGAAAATCATCGAATTCAATCTTGCCTACGTAGAAAGGAAACTGTCATGCACAATTTCAAGTCTTTATTGTAATTCATTCTCTAGCTATAGTATGGAAGAATAGCTTTGTTATCACCTTATCTCGATATTCAAAATACAAAAATACGTTAGTAATAGCAATGTCTTAAAACGTCCATTGAGCGGGTCTACATTTTGGTCTATTTTGTCTATAAATAAAAAATAATTAGTTCCCTAACTGAAAAAAGAAGTTCTATTGCAAAAACTATAATGCACCATAAGTAATACAAATTATATTCATCTTATTGTACTCAATGGTTTGCTACTTGTCAAGAGTAGAATTAAATACTACGAGGAATTGCTGGAAACACTGAATATTCGTTCCACGGAAAGTTTCTTGCCCCTTGTAAAAAGAGGTTTGAAGCCAGTCCAGGCTGGCAAGAAGTTGAGACTGCAACCGGAATGTGGAATAATGAATTATTCACAGCAACTCGTGGACTAGCATTGTGTCTGTCTGGGAGATTCTCTTAGTCTCTGAACAACTGGTTTTAATATCTAAGAACTGTCCATTATCCTAATCAACGGATTTTCAGTATTCAAATAATTTTAAAAGATGAGACCGGTAATAACGCTATTAGAAAAAGTGATAACTGAAAGAGAAGTTGTAATAACAAAAGCATTAACTTACTCGTAATATTTATTTCTGCAAAAACTTGTGGTCGTTCAAAATTTTAATTAAAATATGAATTAAAAATTAGCAAATCAACCGTTGAGATAGTGAAGTAGTTCGTAAGAGTTAACTTTATTTATTCAGTTAAGTTTTTAAACACTGCTCTTTAGGTATCTTTGCTGGAGACAAGGAAAAACGATATTACATAAATAAAGATATTTGAAGTTGTACATCTTGCAATGGAGCACGTAGATAGTGACTGAGGATAAGGATATGAATTGTTACAGTATAACATCCAAGAATACTGGAATTCCGTCTTAAAATATCCTTTTAATCACGGTTGGAAGAATGATATATCAAATGTAGGCCAAGCATAATATTTAAATGTATATTTCAATACGATGTATATAAAATTATTACTCGAAATGATTTATCATTTCAGAAATTGTGGGAGTTCATGAGTTTGTATGTACGCCGGATTGTTGCGTTGGAGTTTTGCATATGGGGATGGATGAACGGGAAAGTTTACGAGGTCAAAGTTAATTCCTGTGAGACAATACTTAGACGTATTGATGAAGCATTTACGCAAAGGAGAGCCCTGTTTAATAATACGGAAAGCAACCAGAGCCATCCTTAAACGGCAGAAAAAAGCATTGAAGTTGACAGGACACTTTTGAAAATTTATTATAATTTGGCTAAATAGGTTATAGTTTTTTGACTAATTTAACTTTGTACTGTTAAGAATTAAAATTAATTTAACCGAACATCTATTTACTTTCTGTATACTTTATTTACACACTTTTGTTCAACAAGTTTTATTAAATATTTTGATATGTTTCTTTGTGAAATAACAAATTTATTGTTGCCAAATAATGTTTTTTTTATTCCATTGTTTGCATTTAATACTGATTTTATCACGAACTACTTAACTTACAGTTATGGGACAGTTTTATTCAATTTAAAAAGTTAGAAAACATACAAAACTATTCAACTCGCACTTTTAATCACCTTATCAGAATTGTAATAAGTTTTGCATGGTGAGCTGAAATGCAGGTTAAATGTTTCGCTAGCTTTAGCTCGCAACCGAAGCATTTCTGCACCCATGTTTATGTACAAATTTTAAATTATTTTTACATAGAATCATTTATCGTGAATCACTCTGTATATTATTTAAAGGCAGTATGAGCTTGCAAGCTTAGAGGACACGGAAAGATATAGACCAAGCCGTAAAAACGTTATTTTGAATTACTTACAATTTGTAAAATAATATTCTAGGCTTTATTTTGAAGTTAATGTATTTAATGTTATAAACTAACATCTGAGAGAAATTACTAGGAGTATAAAATAATATAGTGTAAACACTAATGATATGTTATAATAACACTGAAAAGGAAAGGGAATAATTCTATATAATCACACAACTATAGAATTGTATAGTCAAAGGATTAGTGTAATAGCAAGGAAAGAAAATTAAGTAAAAATTTCATAACTAAGTATCCTTGAGTCTCCACAGCTTTAAGATTATTTGGAGATCTAATTATAAACTATTTAATGTATAATTACGCCACACTTGTAGTAGTCTACAAATAGAATATTTCTCAAGATATTTTGCCACAAGACACATTCGTATTTTTTATTTTGATGGATTTCATAGCATTTTAATAAAGGTCAACATGATGAAATTTTATATAAATTCGCGTATGAAGTTCGGTTTCATAGAGGTATTTAAACAATAACATGATTATGGTCTATGTGTTGGGGTGGTTAGACATGTTTTAGTATGTCACATATCAAAATCTCAAATGATTGTAATAAGTTTGTTTACACACACACACACACACACATATATATATAAAATATAACATTATATATATATATATATATATACAGGGTGTACATACAGTCCAGCACATGTATAATATTTTCTGAACGATAACAGATAAATCAACAAGATTTGGTATATCAACACTACACCTAAAAATCTACTTTTTGAAGAAACTATCGGTTTTCTGCAATATCATGGGGACGTCCCGCAAGGAGTCAGAAGGAAATCTTAAATAGGAGCATAGGTCAATATGCACATCATTTTAAAGGACTTATCTAGCAGAGTTTAATGCCCCAAACCGCACTCAAAAAGATTGATCCAGTAAAAAATGGCGGCTGTTCAAAGGTTTTACTTGGTTAAATTTTTTTAGTAGCCAAAACCCCAGTAAAGCGAAACTGCAACCAACGAATACTGCAGCTAAATACGATTTATGCTTGTCAGTTGTACAGAAGTGAATTATGACGTTATATTGATTACGGGGAAAACCTGATAACAGTAACAATTAGAAAGCTCTTATTTTTGGGTCTTATCTTATCGTTGAGTTCGTGCACCAAATGAACTTTATAAGGCTTAAAATTAGACCTTTTCAGAATTTTTTAACAGACGTAACAGAGATGTCATGAGTTTGTGCTGCTGAGCGTATGGACTCTTGCAGGTTCTCAATAAATGACTGCAATACATCTAAAGAGTTGTCTTCGGTTGTTGCAGTAGCAGGCCTTCCTGACCTATGACGATCTGAAACACTTCCTGTTTCCATAAAGCGTTTGAACAGTTCTCCCTACAGTTGTTCTAGAAATTGGCTGCCTCTCGTGAAAGTGGTCATTAAATAAATGGCATGCTTCGTCGTGTGATCGTCTGTTGTTTCCCCAACCAACCATCATAAGAAGTGTTATACGTTCACGTACGTCAAGTGATATAGTGTAGTTGAAGAACTACAAGCAATACGACAAACTCTTTTGTACTAAAGTGCACTGATAGAAAGGTTGGACAGCACTACTAAAACAAGAAAACTCGTATAGCCACTCCGAACTATACATTTTGTCTATGTAGAGTTAAAAATTACCCATACGCGCTTTTTCAATATTTGGACAGAATAGTAGTGAGAAAAATTCTGTCATAAATATTAGAAATGTTCTCTTTAAATCTTCCTCCAGGTAAGCTATACGTTTAGTGCTGTTGCGTTGGTTATTGCGGTGGAAGTGCAGATATTATAAAGTGTTTCCATAGAGAAAGTTTGAACAATGGTGTTATAATTGCGAGTAAGCTAAAAACTGTTCTAAAGAACTTTCATTATGAAGGTGATAAAGTTCTCTGTAACAAAGTGCGAAGTTAAGTAACTTTTCTTGTTAAAAAAGTGGTAGGTACTCAAATGATCAGGTAATCCTCATTATCAATAGGAATACATTATCAAATAGGAATCATGATAGAATACGTTTAGATTATTATATAGATATGATAATTAGATATTGATACACGTGTACTGTCTTAATGCATGAAAACACAAATTACAATACATTACATATTTCTAATTAATCATAGATTATAGCCGCTTACATGTTATAGTTTTTTTACTTTAATAGAAGGTTCATTAAAATAATGTAGAAACCTGTTTGGGAACTCCTGTATAGTACTTTAAGTTTTTAACAAACCATACTTATTGTTTATAAGAACGTTTTGATTAATACTTATAGTATAAGATACTACGAGGATAATTTCATTTTCATTTCCTCACTTCCATTGTCTAGTTTAGATGTAGTTTAGATAAAAGCATACATTTAGATACTAATAATTACTTTTAATACATTCAAATCTAACTATCCAAATACTAATATTTGAATGATTCCCATGACGATACAATTTTATATTCTTTTACAGTATTTTAAACTTGTGGTGACCATTGTAACTAACAACGGAAATTTACCAATAAATGCTGTTTACGCAATTACCAGGTAAAGGTTATTAGTTATATCGAATGTTAAGTAAATGCCTTATTTCCTATGTGAGATTTACCAACCTAATTGACAAGGTAAATAAGTTTTTAAGTGAAATATTGACCATTAATCGTATAAACATTTTCATTAAGAAATACTCAAAATTAAAATTGTTTTTCGTACTACTTCGAACAATATTATTAGTCCCAAAATTATAGACTGATCAAAACGAAGTTTAAATACACGATTTGCTAACTGTATATGGTTTAAAGAATGTCTCTATTCTGTACACTAGGGACTTTATAGGTAATGAGTTTTAAATGGCATTATTGATACCAAAGTAGGATATCACTTATATTTGATAAATAAACAAAACAAGGTAAATGATAAGTGGATTTCGGGGACATATTTATCTTGTCTTATCCCAGTAAAAATAGTAGGCTGGCCAGGGTTTAAGATAAAACAGCACTAAAAGAAAAAAATGAATAGTTTAAAACTATGATAAAGATATCATTGGTGCAGTTTTAAGGCCTGATGAAGGCGTGTAAACTAATAAGATTAAATTTAATATTTGTGGAAAACCATGATATAATTGTGTGATAGAACTTTAAGATTAATTTCAAATGAACTTGTGCAGTTGAAATAGCTTTATCAAGAACAAATAATTAAGATAAAACAATCCAAGGAATACTAATAGGTGGGAATGATGAAGCAGGTGACGATCTGAATTAAAGTAACTTTAATGTATCACATTTTACATTATTAATGTTTTACCTAATAAGATTTTTATATTTTTTAACATTATAAGTATATTTTAATTACACAATGAGTATATGTTTCTCCAGTGTGTGCAAATAAATTTTGACCGTGTGTGAATTGTTTTATATTTATAAATAATAGAAAATAAAAAAATACATTTAAAATATAGTAAAAAACAAAAGTTTCAATCAAATTAACGTGTTCATTTAGTATAATTTAATTTCAATATTATGAATTTTAAATGAAGTTTACATGTTTACATACAATAAATAATTTTCTTAATGGTATATAAGAAATTTAATGTTTTAATATGCGCTTTAAGATAAAGTTTTTCCATAACTTAGTTTAGAGAATTAGGATAAGGTCCTACATGTTGACACTTTTAAACATTAATAAAGGGTAGAAGATCGATAAACTGGTATTTGTGGAACATAAACAGCTAATTGTCTAGGTACTTTCTTGTACTTCTGGGAGGAAACAGAGTTCACTGTAGAGTTGTAACTTAACCAGAGTTTTATTTACAAACAGCCATGCTCATTGGGAAATACTACGAGTAAAACTCGATTTAAAAGACGAATAGAGGTTACAGATCTGTAGTACCCCCGAGACCCAAGTCTGATAGACTGGCAGTACCAGTATCTCATGGGAGGTTTGGAATCGTGCAACAGAATGTCTACCTATTTTAGCTGCTACACATTTAGTATTAAAGTACAAAAACATTAAAGTATTAAACTAAAAACATGATACATAATTATTTTATTAATGTAGCTAACACCTTATTTGTATTCTGTTATATAAAACAATGCTCTATATAGTTGTTATTAACACAGACTCTTTCAGAAATTTTACCCCTTGAATCCCGAAAGGAAAAATGATAGAGATATTTGCCACAGATATATGTTACAAAATACAAAATCTCAAACACTAGCTTACGATACCACTTAGTTATCTGATCTCTTTCTATAGATATGATCCTAAAAGCTTGCAAAAATACCTTAAAACATGACAGTAAACACGCCATAGTCACAATTCATAAGGACAGTCGTATGATTAAGGACAGAAGAAGCTCACAGGAAGACCACAACGCACGACATATGCTCTGCTTACACATATAATGTCACTGCACATACTGTAGCACGTCATTGGAGTTTTTTAGTTCTGGTTTGTCTAATACATTCAATACGAAAACATAGAAATATGGAAAAAACAGGATACTTATCCTTCTCAAGCATCAACTACCGGTATGAGCTATAAAATTCAAAACTTAAAAAAGAAGATTCCGTGCTAATATTTGAAATTTTTGTAACTATTTATTTCACCACTCTTAGTAATAAGTTATAAATGTCACCTGCCACGTAACTGATGAGTGTTTTACACGAAACACAGGCATAAATGGAAGTGCCTATGACCGAGTGGTGTAAGATGTCGGACTTTGTATCTGAATTAGGAATAACGCAGGTTCAAATCCTGTCTGGTTCCTAACATTTTGTATAAGGACCATCAACATTGAATTGTATAGACTCTCCCACCTATTCTGTTTGATATGATCGTCGCACAAGGCAGTGGTTCATGGAACAGACAAAAAGGCTTAGAAGGGGCCCTCAAAAAACAAAAAATAAAAAATGTAGAAGCTGTTGATATTGGGCATTGAGACAGTAAAGAATATACTGTCATGTTGACAGTGATATAAAGTAATCTGGTTGGAAATATCGCTGTTCTAACAGTCCGCAAGTATGAGTGAAGTGTGAGATGACTGCTGGTGTGTCATTAGCTGTTAAATACATGTGAGCCTTTGGGCGTGCTGTCAGAAAGAGTAATTATACATATAGTATATTCTCACCAAAAATGCTTATCATGTATTGTCATTTAATGTACAGTATTATATCATGTAATCTGTACTATAAAAATCTAATGGTGCATGTGTGTTTTACTCAATAACGTCAAAAATACTGGACTGATCATACTGAATTTTGACATGGACAATGTTAAGGTTCCTGGTATTGAGGAAATCTCTTTGGGCTACGCCCTACAGGTCTCTAAATTTGGGGAAAACCCCCATCGTGGTCTTTAAAAACTGTACATTTTAGCAAGTTTTAAGTATGCAGTGCTTGATGAATAGTGTAATGTAGATATGAGACAACGTCACTCTATAACTTTTACTGCATATTTTACGATAACCCATTTAAAACCCCATCTTTGCTGTCCTTTGGGAGAAGTAGGCTTCTGAGGCCTGTGTATGTAAAACACTTTCTTGATTGGAGAACAAGGCAAACTCAACTAAGGCACATACATTACTAAGACCGGAGTCAATTACAATTGCCATAAATTTCATCGTGGTAACAAAGCAAACCAAATATTGGCATCGGAAATGTAATTATCTCCAATCAGAAGTGCTCATACACGTGCAAAGCTTACGAAATTGCCTGCGAAGCAGCGAGTAACTGCTAGTGAAGATTTATAAAGAAACTGTGTTCAACTACTATAGGTGCACGATTTTATACTTCGTTTTGTACTTTTAAAGCTATTGTAATCATATATTTCTTGTTTTATGACAATCTGACACATAGTAGACACATATAAATGTGTGTCCAGACCGCTAATTCAGGGTGAGACTGTCACGTAGAGATTGATCAACGAGAGTGGCGGTGTCCGGTCAGGCGATATTACTCACTAAGTAAGCAGTTTTATGACAATCTGACACATAGTAGACACATATAAATGTGTGTCCAGACCGCTGATTCAGGGTGAAACTGTCACGTAGAGATTGATCAACGAGAGTGGCGGTGTCCGGTCAGGCGATATTACTCACTAAGTAAGCAGTTTGATGACAATCTGACACATAGTAGACACATATAAATGTGTGTCCAGACCGCTGATTCAGGGTGAGACTGTCACGTAGAGATTGATCAACGAGAGTGGCGGTGTCCGGTCAGGCGATATTACTCACTAAGTAAGCAGTTTTATGACAATCTGACACATAGTAGACACATATAAATGTGTGTCCAGACCGCTGATTCAGGGTGAGACTGTCACGTAGAGATTGATCAACGAGAGTGGCGGTGTCCGGTCAGGCGATATTACTCACTAAGTAAGCAGTTTTATGACAATCTGACACATAGTAGACACATATAAATGTGTGTCCAGACCGCTGATTCAGGGTGAAACTGTCACGTAGAGATTGATCAACGAGAGTGGCGGTGTCCGGTCAGGCGATATTACTCACTAAGTAAGCAGTTTGATGTTCTTGACATTACTTGACTTTCCCTCAATATGGGGTCAATATTGAAGTGATAAGTTCTATTTAGTACTTCAGTTTAGTTTTTTAGTATTTAATTAAAACACTAAAAATATTTGGATGTTTATGTTTAATAGACCAAGTTGTATAATAACAGACGCCAGTGTAAAATTATCAAGATATATAAGAGAGAAAAGAATACGTAAAATAAAGAAAAATAATTTAGACACAATAATTAAATGTTATAGATTGATATTAGGGAAATAAGGTTTACAAAAACTAGAGGTTTTGAAAACCCCTTGCTGTAACCGTACAATGGCGTTTTACAATTAGAAAATATTTATTTTCCTGTCAATTTCAGTGGGTCAAGAATAGTATGAAAATACATAAACGTAATTTTGTTACATTATAATGTGTTTCAACTGTATGAGAACCAATATCTGTTTGATATTTTGTTTGAGGCCTGGTTAACTCACATATAGATATCGAACTATGATGCTATTCGTCATCATATTTATTTAGTTGGGCACCTACCGAAATGAACGTTAGTCATTGGAGTTATTTTTACTTTTCCTACTTTTCCACTAAAAGTGTTTTTCTCCTAATGTAAAATTACCAGATGTCATAAATAGATTAATTTGACAAATAATAATTAACATTGTTTACAATTTTATTGACTAATGCTGTATGCGTGATTTATTCACACTGTTATAATTATCCAGTTGTCATTTAATATATAGTAAACGTCGTGTTTATGTTACAAACATTGTTTGCCGCAGTCTTATCGTATTTAACATATTTAATGTAGGAATGATCGAAAAGATTTGACAATTTGGACCGAAATATCTATAAAAAGAATATTCAGTTAGTCTGCAGAATATTTAATGATACGTTAGTACGTATAGAAAAACAAATATAATATTGGTGATATTGCCACATGGTACCGGAATGTCCGTTTCGGGCCAGCAAGAAAATATCTCATTGCTAGAGAGCTTTGCACTATATTGTTTTCTTTACTCTGTTATAAAACTGATCGCATCAAAACCGTTATACTTTTTCAACAGTAAATAAAATTGCCAAAGTAAGTTTTTAAAGAAAGGGCAAAAATACAATCAGGAAATAAAGAGGAGCGGTGATAAAACAATGGATGGTCACAGTTAAATGATTAAGATTTAATAGTTTCCATTAGTCTGATACAATCGATTAACCCTCTGAAAGCAAACTGTTTGTTGTAGAAAAAGAGAATACAAATTTAAAGTGATAACTTATAGTGAGCTTACTATACATTACAGAAATCCTCAATATTAATAGTAACTAAGAATGATTGTTTCACTACTACACATATATCCTTAATGTTTTCTTTAACATCTCTTAAATTGGTAAAAAATGAGATATTCTTACAATATCATGTATGAAAATGTATATTTATCAAAACATCCTCAACTTGCAGTTTCTAATATATAAAATACGTATATATACATGAAAATGGTACGTGGAATACTTATTACATAACTCCTGTTTAGTTTAATGTTAAAACATAATAATTAATGAAACTGTACCCTATTGATTTAATTGTCGGATTTATTGCATATCAAAAACTTGAATGTTACGTTCTCTTGCTTCAGCAAAATGTAACCGAAGTGTCTGCTCAAATATTGAACAACTTTATATATATTGCCATATTTTGCAAGTCATATTTCCTGGTGTTCCTATATCCCGAACTCAGTAACGTATCCAGGATTGAATGGTGGGTGGGGGTGGTGGAGTGGGTGGGTTGTGGAAGTAGACTTACATATAAAATGTTAAAAGGGAGTGAGTGTAGATCTGAGTTATTATTAATTATCTTTAAATCAATTATTAGTTGAAAATTATTCAGAAAATATGAAAGGTTTGAGAAAGTACAGTGAAATTGAACAAACGTACTCGTAGAGTTTCCTTCTGTTATTACACGATACCACCTTCGTTTAAATGTACACGCACATAAGAAGATGCACTTATTTGCTATGACACCATTATGAACATGAACATTTTCTTTCCTTAAACTTATATGTGCAGTCGTTCTCAATGGAGTCTCTGAGTAGATTTGCAAGTATTTTAAAACTTTTAAATATAAATAAACGTAATATATATTCCAATCATTCAGTGTATAGCATCAAATTAGAATTATTGCAAGTACCATACTAATCTTATGGTTTTATATGATATTTGAATGTACATAATATTTAGAATCAAAGAAGGGTAAGGAATAATCAAATATTTAAAACAAGCGGTTACCAGCGGCTTCTCACGCAATTTCATTTTAAAAAACAGGGGCACAAAGAGCATTTTTGTAATAGCATTCCAAACAATCCTGAAATAAGTGATAATCACTGAAAGATATTCAAATCTCTTAAGATGGCTTAAGGATAGGGCCCCGAGTTAAAAGTGTGAGACTGTTTTTCATAAGTATCTCTGAAACTTCTTGCCTTTCTCTGAAATATTACATGATATTTTATTGAATCCTTCAACGATTTCAGTAACAATTGAATTATTTTAGACTAGTGTGGAGAAATCCTAAGTCTAAATGGAGACTAAAGTCGAAATTCTTAGCTTTTCAGTTAACACAATTATCATGTAAGAAATGATTTGGAATTATACAGTAGTTGATTAAAATCCCAGACAAAGAAAATCTTCTGCGCGTAACATGACATTTGTAAAGTGAAGCTGACTTCGACAGATTAATAACAACAAACGTTTAACATCTGTTTAAATGTATATGCATTATTATAATTGGTATTCTTCCCCTTGAAAGGTGGTAAAGGTAATTCTTCAATTACAACACATGTACAATCTGCTTATTAAGTAAAGTCAATAAATATAATGGAGTAGTATAGGATTGGTCAAGACCAGTAGGATGTGGTCCGGAAAGATAAAGAAATAAGAATAGGCCTAGGTATTAAACAGGACCCTAAGAACGTTCATTTTAAATTTCAGTACAATCGGTGCAGTATTGTTTACGTGATTAACACACATACAACCACACAGACAGACACTATGAGATTTTTATATAATAGTATTGGTATATGAGTATACGAATTTTCCCACTGCGCTCATCACTGTTGGACCAGTCACCTCGATTTCAGTAATCGCTCCGATTTAGAATTAGATTGAATTGAATTGAGGATTGAATCTCTCTCACAGAAATAAATACTATTTTTTATTTGAAGTTTCAATACAGAACATTCATGAAAATACGATTATATATAATATTGAAAATACAGTAAAACAGTCGGAGGGTGTATTTATTGATTATTCAGGTTTGGGGGTATGGTGCCCAACCCCCTCCTGGATAAGTCGATGCCCGCACCTGAAGCCATTGTTGTTCCCACCACTGGCTGAAACACGCAGACGACAGGTGTGTCTACCATAAAGGAAATTGTATGCTGAGTTATACCTCCACACTCGGTGTGAGGTAACTGTAACGCCTCCACCTTTCTCAAACCAACTCTTACTAATAGATATTTCATTTAATGGAATAGTCCATAGGATATTAAGGATGAAAGTTTAATAACTGCTTAGAAAATGCTGCGTATAAAATTAATGTTATACAAATTGTTTAATACAACAGTAAATAAATTAAAATAAATATTTTGTTACATATACGTTAATTTATGTGGTAAATATTCTAAAAAAGGAAAGGTATGTCTATCCTTAATCTCCCCACTTTTTCTTTAGATTTATTGAGTAAATATTTCACATCGCCCTCGATATTAGGCCTATTTTTGCCAAAATGGACCACTCCTGCAAAAAAAGGACCTTTGGTGCGCAAAGGTTTATTTGAGAGATATGACGCGACGCTAGGACATACATTATGACTAGAAAAGTGGAAAATATAACTAAAATTTTTTTAAAATAACAGCTTCTGATGACTGTCGATTCCAATATTGTCTGCTCTTTTATTTTGGTAAACAACTTGTTCTATAATAATAAGCTTAGTAAATAGATTAACATTTTGAGATATTACCACTATAACGAATAATTAAATATATTTAATAAAACATATTCTTCAAAGTTGTTTGATACGTCCTCTGACTGAATAGTTAAAGCCACTCTTTAGCATCTCGGTCAAACAAAAAACCAAAAAGGTTTTCAGTAGGACGCTTGGCAGTTATCTCCGTTGTTTCTGAAACTTAAGACTTTAAAAAATACATTTTATATATTCTCAAAATATAAACGTAAGTATACGGTAATGACACGTTTAACGATATTTTTCATATAAAGTAAGTAAAACCTTTATGTGTTGAAGTGAAATAAAAACCTTACCCACATTTAAATTGTATTTCTTCGGGATATTGGACATTGCATTTAAAACATATAAAACTGAAACAGAACCTTTACATCTAGATATTATATACTACAGATGTAAAGGAAAACACTCATAAAATATATTTATGATTCAGTGATGAGTCAGTAGCATCACCAATATTCTTTTAACTAAAAATATCTAGAAGATGTAATCTCCCTCCACCTTGGGAAATAGTTACAACATTGTGAAATTACGTATTATATTTTGTGCCATAGTAGGTGACTAACCTGTACATAATCATGTACAGTAATGACGTTGCCAAATTAAGCCTCAGGCATCAGCTTTTATATTATACATGTGTCACTTGCTTTATTTAAGTTCTTTTAAATAGCTACGTGTGTAAATAGATCGGTTGTTCTATTACGATCACCTAACAGAGTTATAAGTTGATTTATATACTAATTAGCAAAATGGATTTATTTAACGTAGAATTTGCATATAACTGTTACATAAACATTGCTGTGTATAGTATATGGTTTATATGTAGTAGTACAGTCGGTGAAGTTCATGAAAACATTTATGCGGTTGCGTGCAGATAATGTTTAGAACATTCTGTACAACACTGTCATGTGGGCTAATTAACGTTCACAACTGTCAAGTTCAACGTCTTACGTCATAACGCGGTTTGTTGAAGTTTATG
This sequence comes from Homalodisca vitripennis, assembly GCF_021130785.1. Classification (NCBI taxonomy): domain Eukaryota; kingdom Metazoa; phylum Arthropoda; class Insecta; order Hemiptera; family Cicadellidae; genus Homalodisca; species Homalodisca vitripennis. The sequence continues at coordinate 83,213,943 of NC_060211.1, forward strand.
ACACTCGTGAAGACTTGTGCTGTAATTAACTCAAACCTCGTGCGTAATGGGCATAAGAACAGTAACATTAGCGTAACTTACTACTGCGCAACAAACATATCTTTACACAATTTTTAAAGTTTATTATAACATTAAGATTCACTTTTCATTAATACTACATGTAGTGTTGATAATGAGCTAAATCAATAGCCCGATTTTTAATTTGAATATATTTTCAATTGCGAAATTCAAATACTTTCATGCCAAATTTTAATATTTAAATAGTTTAGTATTACCATTATTTTGGCAATGTTACTAGTAAACTTTTGGTAACAATAATACTAAAATTATAGTATCGTTAGTAATAACCGTCTGGTAACACTACTTGGTAATACACTTTTGGATGAGTACCAATAAGCCCTTGGTATCAGTACTAATAAACATTCGAGAATATTAATAACAGTTTGGTAACACTAGTAATGGCACTTTCGTCATTAATAGTAATAAATTTTTCAGCATCACTATAAAAAAAGTTTAATAAAATTAGTAATAAACTTGGAAACACTAATAATAAACCCTTAACCAGTTAAATGAACAGTTTGATAAGCCTCTTCAAACTAAATACTATATTTTATGTTCAATTAATATATGATCAGAACACGGTACTACGCTCTATTAACCCACATTGCAGGATTTACTACTACAACACACATCCCCAGTGGTCCATTTTGCAGCACACTATTCTTTCACTGTCCATTGAACTAACTGCCTGACGGGACAAGTGTGTGTATTGTCATGGTACTCAGTCACACTCACCTCGCCTGTACCATATTTTAGTGTAACAACATTCACCGCCCACTGAACTAACTGCCTGACGGAACAAGTGTGTGTATTGTGCCAGGACGTGTGTGTGTGTGTGTGCGTGTGTGTGTGTGTGTGTGTGTGTGTGTGTGTGTGTGTGTGTGTGTTGTGTGTGTGTGTGTTGTGTGTAGTACTCTATCACTACGTTATGTGTAGAAAACTAGGTTACTCCACTGTGGACACTCTGACTCTAGGAGATTATGTCAAACACAACTTAGTGCACTCAATTGTGAACCTAATGTGACAATGAAACTGCCACTTCAACTATTTATAGGTGTCTTTGATGTTGACACTATGTACATGTTCGTTTTGAGCTTATTCATCACCAAATTTCTTTGTTTCTCTTCATACGAACATTACTGCAGATTCCATGAGTCAAGTCTGAGACAACGTCAGATATCAGACGTTTTAATGAAAGGAAGGTAGACTGGAACTAAATAAAACATTTTAACATTCCCAGAGGTCTATTGGGCAGTACACTATTATTTCACCATCCATTAACTGCCTCTTGATGTTGGCCTCACTGTCAACCCCACCAAGGCTGCTGTGGTTGCCTTTACCAGGAGGCGACAGATTGAGGGATTTGGTCCCTTTCTATAGAGGCTCTTCCATTGAGCTGAAGTCTGAGGTCAAGTACCTGGGAGTGATCCTAGATAGGGTTCTAAACTGGAGACCTCATCTAGAAAGGGTCATTGCCAGGGGGAAATGGTCTCTAATGCAATGCAGACGTGTGATAGGGGGGGCTGTGGACTGAAGCCGAGGCTCTTGTACTGGCTTTATGTTTCCGTGGTCAAACCTGCACTAATGTATGGAGCTGTCGTCTGGTGGCCAAAAACGGAGGCCAAGATGGTGGTAGCTCGTCTGGCGGGTATCCAAAGGATGGCCTGCCTTGCTATCACTGGGGCTTTTCCTAGTGTGCCAGGCGCGGCTCTGGACTGTTGTCTTAACCTCGCCCCCTTGGACATTGTCATTCGGACTATGGCCAGGAGGAGTGCCTACTGTCTTCAGCAGATGGGACTCTGGTCGGGCTGCAGTGGTGGGCACTGTAAAATTAGCACCCTGATACAAGAGGATGCTCTGCACATGATCTCTGATCAGATGCCACAAAATTTTTCCTTTGACAAACCCTTTAGGATTGTTGTACCCTCTAGGGATGATTGGTCAGAGGGAAGGAAACCTCTTCCACCAGCGGAGCTTGAATGGTTTACAGACGGCTCTAAAACAAAAAGCGGCAAAGGCGCTGGAATTCTGGGAGTGAGACCATGTAGGGAGCTGGTGGCCCCTATGGGTCCGTATCCGACAGTTTTTCAAGCGGAGGTCGCAGCTATTATGGAATGTGCTCGTGAGAATTTTCGTCTGCGATATAGGAGCAATACGATTAATATTTTCACGGACAGTCAGGCGGCGCTGATGGCGCTGGACTCTTGCGTGATCAAATCCAAACTGGTTTGGGATTGCTATCAGCCCGTTTCCTCCCTTGCCATAATCAACAATGTGACCGTTTGTTGGGTTCTTGGTCATGAGGGCATTCCTGGGAACGAAAGAGCTGATGCCCTGGCCAACCGGAGCTCAGCGAAATTATGACGGGCCCTCAACCGTTCTGCGGTGTTCCAAGGTGTGAATCCTCTAGGATTGTCCCGAAATGGATTCGCGCGGAGCATGAGAGAAGGTGGAAGTTGCATCCGGGCTTGAGAATGAGTAGAATTGGTATTACAGTCACCTTCCTCCAGGGTGGCGTCGGATCTTCTCTCATTAAATAGATCAATGTCTTCTCGCGTTATTGGTCTCATTACGGGGCATGGTCACCTGAGGAAACATCTTCACAGAGTCGGCATCCTTCAGGAGGATCCGCTCTGTAGAAGATGTAATGAGCAGGAGGAAACTGCTGAGCACCTGCTCTTTGATTGCCCCTCAATAGCAAGGGAGCGGTATGCCATCTTTGGTAGTTCGGTTAGGGGTGGTGTATTTTCCCAGGAGGACCTGATAGGTTGTTTACGGCGGTTTGTGGAACTGCTGAAATTGTAGACTGGTGGGCCTCATGGTGTGTTTCCGGGGTGCGCAAAAAGCCCTTGAGGCTTAAGTGCATGGCAGTAGGCCGCCGCCCCCAGGGAAAAAAAAAAGAAAACTGCCTGACGCAACAAGTATGTGTATTGTCATGGGACTCCGTAATGCTCAGCTTGACCATAGCGTGTTTTAATGTTAAATAATTCCCAGAGGCCTATTGCATAGCACACTAATCTTTCACCGCCCATTGAAGTAACTGCCTGACGCGACAAGTGTGTGTATTGTCATGGAACTCCGTAATGCTCACCTTGACCATAGCGTGTTTTACTATTAATGAATTACCAGAGGCCTATTGTGCAGCACACTAATCTTTCACCGCCCATTGAAGTAACTGCCTGACGCGACAAGTGTGTGTATTGTCATGGAACTCCGTAATGCTCACCTTGACCATAGCGTGTTTTATAATTAATGAATTCCCAGAGGCCTATTGTGTAGGCACACTAATCTTTCACCGCCTATTGAAGTAACTGCCTGACGCGACAAGTGTGTGTATTGTCATGGGACTCCGTAATGCTCACCTTGACCATAGCGTGTTTTACTATTAAATGAATTCCCAGAGGCCTATTGTGCAGCACACTAATCTTTCACCGCCCATTAAGTAACTGCCTGACGCGACAAGTGTGAGTATTTTCATGGAACTCCGTAATGATCACCTTGACCATAGCGTGTTTTAGTGTTAAAAGTTCCCAGAGGCCTCTTGTGCAGCCCACTAATCTTTCACCGCCCATTGAAGTAACTGCCTGACGCGACAAGTATGTGTATTGTCATGGGAACTCCGTAATGCTCACCTTGACCATAGCGTGTTTTAGTATTAATGAATTCCCAGAGGCCTATTGTACAGCACACTAATCTTTCACCGCCCACTGAAGTAACTGCCTTACGCGACAAATGTGTGTATTGGCAAGGTACTCTCTCACACACACGTCACAGACGAACATGACTTAAAATTCCAAGTCAAGCCTGAGACAACGTCTGACTATATTATCATGGTACTCTGCCACACTCATCTCGACTATACCGTATTTTAGTGTATCAACATTCCCAGAAGTGTATTGTGCAGCACACTGATCTTTTACCGCCAAATGAACTTCTTTGTCTTGGAATAAGTCTTAAAGATGGCTTATAATGGCCTTGTCCTTGCTCATTTAGCGTATGGAATACGTCTCTGGGGGGCTGTTCCAAAAATAAAATGGCGCGAGTTTTCAAACTCCACAAAAGCTTTCAGATACATTGGAAAGGTGTACTTTAGAGAGTCGTGCAAGGAACCCTTTAGGGAGCTGGAATGGCGGACTACTTTGCCCTCCCTCTGAATTTTTGAGATGAAAAAACTGTATGTCAAATTGTTTCTTGGTTCGCGGCGGGGATGTTCACCAATATGAAACCAGAGACAGGGGCACTTCATCACAGATTGACGCTGCCACATCTCCCTAAACAATTTGGTGTCAGACTAATCAAGAATATCTTTTAAAGTGTAAAATTCTTACAACACAAATCAATTCAATTTGTCTCAAACGCCTTTTGGCGTCTACAGCGTTTTACTCTATTGAAGAATTCATGATGAGTCGCTGGGAAATTTAGAAACCAAGGAAAAGTACGCTGGATCTAATATCAGAACGGACGTGTCTGTATGAATACATAAAATTTATGTACGGCCAGAAAACGTGTACCTGGATGTTTTACAAAAATTTTTGCAAGTTGACGATTGCGATACAATGTCAGAAATTGTTAACTGGAATAAAGAGATTATTATTATTATTTTTGTCAGACGTGCCTAGTGTGTACTGCCATGGTACTCTTATAACACTCACATAGACTATACCGCGTTTTAGTATAACACAATTTCCAGAGGTATATTGTGCAGCACGCTATTCTTTCACCACCCATTGAACTACTTGCCTGCCGGGACAAATGTATGAATTGTAAATGGACTCTGTCACACTTACTTCGACTATACCATGTTTTATTGTTACAGCGTTCACTGAGTAGTTCTAAAAATTACCACATAATAAAAGGAGTTATGCCAAGGATTCAAATTAAAGTAATTATTGTAATATTAACGGTTTACTTTAATTTGATAGTTAAAGCATTAAATCATTACGTTTTGTGTCGCTAAGTGTAATTCTCAGCTAATTCAGCTAAACTAAAACATATTGATTTATCAGATTGTCGTATACTTAATCTCATATTATGACATGTCCTTCTAAGACAATTAAATTATTAGAACTACGCAATATATTTAGAGGGGTTAGAGATGTATACGACATTAATGTTAAAATCAACAATTATAATAAATGTATGATGTTGAGAGGAAAAGAAGGGTGTCTTCCAGCTTTTCCACGAATGTATTGAACACTCATTATGAGACCTGTACAATCCTATTACAATGACTCTTTACTGTGAATTTAAAAAGAAGTTGACGCCCTTTTCTTTCAAGTAAATCTATAAATTGCAGTTGACTTGAAGTTGCTTGGTTTTTATTCAAAATATCGGTCAGTTGAAAAATGCCTATTATTTCTTCAGTGAATTCAACCGAAATCTCAGGTTTCAATTTATTAAACAGCAATGCCAATTCTTCCCTTTTATTGAATTCGGTCTGTGCATTTTGATGAATAACTTACATTTTGGATATTTGTTTTTCAATAATTAAAAATTGTTTAGCCTTAATAGTGTTGTAACAATAAGTAAAAATGTTAGAACACATCATAGATTGGTCTCAATGTCATAATCACGCAATATATACCACAAAGTCGTGTAAAAAACTTTCAGTCTTATGATACACTGTAATTTGTTTTCAAATTAACAATCCCACTCTTAGAATACATCATGGGTTTGTGTTTAGATAATAATAAAGTTTTGTAAGTACATGCTTGTGTCAAAATACCTTCTTATTGCGAAATTGTTTGATTTTAAATTTGAAAGACGAAACCCCGTGTATTGAATTCACAACTCATGGGTTACTAAACTGGCTAAAGATAAAACAAATGTCAGTTGAGAACATAATTGAGAACTAGATAATTAGTGTGTATTTATAAATCATAAATAACAAGTTTATAGTTTGTGTAAAATCTACAGATATGTGTTTATTGAAGTCATTGTCGTGACAGAACTTCTATCGTTTCTCACCTTGTAGAAAACCACATTTGTACAAAATATAATGTTATACATATAATAAGTATTTTAAGTATTAATAAGTAATAATGTTATAGTATTTAGCATGTATAACTGATTTAAAAACCGTCATTTCTATCTGATTGAAATTATTGAAACCTTTCTAATGAAAAAACCAAATCATTCCGATTGACGTTAGTATTCACGATATTCGCGATGCATAATATTAACACATTCTATATGTAAATACAGCTAGTGAATTAAATCTTTCTAATTTAATGTATAAATCAAAACATACTGTTTGTTCAATTAAATTAAAATAGTAAAATTATATTGGAGGCTTGATGGTAAGTATTTTTAAACGTTATCAAATTGTTAATATTGTATTAATTTTATAATATAATGTGTATTGCATAGCGTGAATGTTTAATGTCTGTTGCATTAGTCAAAATAAACTAAATAACATACCGATTAAAAGAAACACACAGCAGAAAACAATGTAGTAATCAATATGAGTTTAAATGAAATAATACAAATTACTTATTAAAAAAAAACACACACACAAATACATTTCTAAAAAAAAAAATGTTGAAGTGTATTGATTCAAACATCATGAAAATGTTTAAAATTTATTATCAATAAAAATAACTGTTGCATTTAAAACTGCATGGTAAGTATTCAACAAACACGATTCTGAAATTCTTCTTTATGGGTTTTAATTGATTACGAATGAAAGGATGTAATATTAACAAGCGAAATTAAGAGAGTATATTTAAAATTACTGATACTGATAATATGACTGTTTAAAACAATATAAATTAACGACAATCTACCATGGTATACAGGTCCACCAAACCAACTCCATGACAAGTTAAAAAGAACACGAAGATAGAATCGATAAAGATAATGATATTGTAGGAGAGATAGTGGAGGGGTTAAAGACTCTCCCCATTACCACTGGAGGGTTTATACTCCTCAGTGACAACGACAACGAGGGCAAGGAGCCAAACGATAAAACATTCAGCGGCTGTTTATGATCAGTATCGTTTACATACTTACTGATTCACGTTTTGACCTATTTCTGTAGCTTTTATTCTATAAAAATAATATTAAATAATTTTTCTCTACAGGTATTACATTAATCATGCAATGTTCGTTGTTTTAATCCTTCTGCTTAAACATGTTCATCCAGGAATTTCAGAAAACATCCAAATACATTATATCAATGTTAAATATCAATCTCAAGGCAATACGGATGATTACGCAGGAAGTAATCTTACGTTAGATATTTTAGATTGAACTGAAATCAAACGAGACCACTGTTTGTATATGACTACCTATGTGTCTATATAAACGTAGAGAGTCAACAGTAATAGCTAGTAGCTATTGTTTATAATTCTCTCGCAGCTGCAAGTCCAGCACGGTGTCAAACAAATAGAACAAAACACGAGTTTGACTGATTGGCAAGGGATTCACAGTATGAGCGCCCATGACAGTAACTGCCGTTTTTAATTCTCCGTATTCCACAGTATTATGTTATTCTCATAATATTTGCTTTGAATGTATTTATTTTTAATATTTATTTTCGGCTTAACATGACTAAAAATACTAATGGGTACAATTTTGAGAAGGAGCAAATATAAACTAAATACGTGAGGTGGAGCATGAGGATGGAGGCTCCATATAAGTTTGCACTACTTTATAACAAAAATGAGTTATTAAATAACTATTAGTTACCCGCAGCTTCGCACCCAATTTCCTATTGAAAAACAGGAACATAGTTGGCATATTACTATTAAAAGATGTTCTAAACACTTCTGAGCTACGTCATAATCACTGCAAAATATCCAATCTTCTGATGTAGAGATTTAAGTTTAGAAACAGTGTTTTGGGACCCTCAAGTCGGAGAGTGAAATAGTTTTTATAAATACCGTGAAATAACTCAAATTTCTCTCCAATATTTAATGATAACGATTCCAGTAACAATAAAACTATTTTAGGGCAACGGGGAGGAATCCTTAAGTCGACGTTGCTTTTCAGCTATCACACTCTTGATATAATGAATAATAGGGCTTTGTTTAAATTTTTGAAACGGAAGATTGATTGAATGATTGATGCCACGATCAATTATGTACAGGGTGTTACAGCAGGAATCTGCCACACTGCACAAGCTTATTCCTCTCATCAAAATGATAAAGTTTACATTAACATACGGCGGGACATTTTTCGATGGGAGTTATACAGAGTCAAAGATTTCATCTCGAATTCAGCTCCCTCGTTGAAATTGACTCACACCGACATTTTTAAGGTTTTGATTCAGTTTGTTAATTAGATTTTTTAAGTAAAATGAGCTGAAAAATCGTATAAAACCTGTCCTAGAACTCTATCTACAAAATGTTATGATAAAATAGGGATAAAACAAAAATTTTAGGTCGTAAACACACTTTTTACGTTTGGACATCAATAACTCCATCAAACTGCCTATAAATAAAGACAAATATTCAACAAAATATGTCGAGAATTTTATCTTAAAAAAATAATGTAAATAAAGTCAGTAAAAACGGAATAGTTTTCTTTTTAATTCAATGTTATTATTTTTATGCGTGATTTTCATAACTTTTACTTTTTCGTGTTTCTTCATTTTGTACATACACCATTTACACCTAACCAAGACTGAGTTCCTTTAAGGTGAGTGTGGATTTATGGGATTCGGTCTTCACCCTTCGGTCATTGAAGCCGATCACTTGCTGACACATTTTATCTTTTGTCTGTCTGGTTTCCGTAAAAAGTTTTATTCTATCAGGTCATCTGTCGGTCTGCTGGACAAATCTAGAATGAAACGAGCTATAGGCTTAAAGTGTTTTCCCCAAAATTACACCTTGGGAGTCCATTGAAAATACGTTCATAAAAATATATAGTTTTGTTAATGTTGAAATTTACGGGACACATATTTTTTATCCGTTTAAGTTTTGTTTACTCTGATTCCAATTTCTTGCTTACCAGAAACTCAGCTTCATTCTAATATGCCGAATATTAGAAAAGTATTTTGATGTTGATCCACAAATCAAATGAATACAAAATTTATATAAGTTTTTAAATAGTAACACGCATAACTACGAACATAACTTTAAATTGAAAGCGATTTATGGGGAAAGGATAGTCTTCCTCACCCAGTCTAACAATAATATTCAAAAATTATTATAAAATATGAAAAAACTATATACTCCAGTTATTGACAATTTTATGACGTACTTTTTAATCGTAGAACCACGTGATGTATCTCATTTTAAAGATATATTCAATACGCATTCGTTAAAATTTTCGTTAAAATATAATACAACTCACATAACAAACTGATAAAAATAAGACACTGCAAATTAAACATCGTTGCATCTCGCTTGAATATTCATAGAGTTGCTAAACAGTGTGGCGAAACGCTTATATGGGTGAATACAGTACCGAGTGGTCACGGTGAGTGGAGTGTGGTCCAGGCAGCAGGAAGAGGATATGCGCGCATGGCTGCTGCCGGATCGTGTTTTCTATTGTCGCGGACCCGACAACAATAGTCACGTGTGTACATAACACACTAGCTTACAGTTTGTCCTGGTGTGGCCGCGCTAGTCAACTAAGTCTGTTGAGTTAATTGAGCACACAGTTTGTAATTTTTATGGTTTTAAGTTAATAATATTTTACACCTTAAGCTTCTATAAAAGTCAGCCAGTAAATATTGAGGAATAACTGAATGGGTGTTAGTTTTAAAGATAATTGGAATATGTGAAAGTAAATTTACCTTTACATTAAACAAGAAAATCTTTTGAGAAAATAACAATGATTGATAACAGTTGCCAAACTGAAAAAGGAAAAAGCATTTATATGGACTACTAATGGTTTTTCCGTATTTAACCGTGACCGTTACTAATGTCTTAGAACGTATCCCCCCGGTGAAACAGAGATTCCATGTCCTTAACTGCTCTATATAATGGCTCCCCAAGCTTTTCTAAGGTCTTCTCATCATCATTTTACACCATTGGAAAGTTTTAAGATGAAAATTAAAATCTAAATTGGGATGGCAAGCATTTTATGCCCCGTACAATGTTTTGGTAAAAGTTTTACTTTCGCTAGTCACTGCTAGTAAATCCAATTTTATCTAGCCAACTAGATCTGTAATATTGCTACTATCAAAATATTAAAATTGGTTTACAGAACTGTAGTATAAAACCCAAAAGAAATCTATTTCTCACAGATTTTAATGTTATCAGAGATAAGGAAATAGGTAACACTGCTTTTTTCATTTTATATTTAACGTTTTTGGAATTAAAAAAATTCTCTTCAGCTAAGTCAAAGTATTATAAGGTTTTCACTGTTTTTGCCGAGTGAATAGAAAAGCTTCGTATGACCTCGGTCAAATAACCTTAAAAGTAGGATTCTTACTAATATGATGAATGATGTGGTTCTTAGTAAGAAATTTCTTAACATGCCAGTAAAATTTCGGGCACTAAATATAACATGACAAAAGGTGTTTTGCAGTTGCATGAAAATCACTTTTAGACCTAGCAGTAATCCTGGCCTGAGGGAACTTCGGCTGCACTCACTCTTTTGGCGATTTGCAGCCTTTAAGCTGTAGTTGTGACATCAATGACGGTTGTGACATCACTGATCGTGACGATCAATACAAGTATCTTCGTATAATTGTTGATCATTGTCGTGGGTCCCGCATGTTCAGCATGTCAAGCAAAGGCTCAGGAAAATGAGTTTTTCTAGCCGTTTCAGATGCTTTTCGCGGAGCAATGCAGGTCTGCTTACTAACACAAATGACTATTTGTATCATACTATACAAAAGAGTGAATTTAGGACGATAAGGTCATGTCTTACAATCAACCCCAATTCAATAATACTTCTTAAATGGAATATTCTACATTTTAAAAAGCAAAAAAATTATGTAATACAGGTCTCCTTTCAAAATTTAATACGAATAACTCATTCATACACACATTCATTAGATTTCCATCCGTTCTCCATGATCAATTCCAACTAACCCATCGATGACCTCTTTTCTAGCTATTGAATTGTCACCGGTTTCGACTCGTAACCGACAATATGGTTAGGAAGGGAGTTCCATGCTCGGCAAGCAGTAACGGCAAATGATTTATTGTAAGTTGAGGTTCCGGTGGCGAGGGATAAGAAGCATTGATGAGGCCATTCTTGTCTCTCTTGCGCTAGTTTCAGAGATCAATTTGAATCTGTCAGCCAGATATAAGAGTAAAATATACTAATATACGAGAAAAATTGATAGTAACCTTATATAGGCCAATTTTAGAATAGAATTTTGAATATAAATATGCGTGATGATGATTGCAACTTCTTGGAACAAGTACAAAACGTAAACAGTAATTTTGGAATCTGCAATTTGTTAGTTAGTGAGTGTACTGAAGCAAACACCCGGTACCCACAACATCAGCATCCAAGAGCAGAGCACAATATATTTTTACAAAATTATTCTTATATTTTTATTTCGTCTATGTGCAGTCAGTTCTGCAGTACGGTTTCCTCGACTGTACTTGGAGCCGCTGAATATCATGCCAAAGACAATTATCAACATTTCTCCTAATAAACCTTCTAGGTATCTTAGCGGTCTGCTATTTTCACAATTCTGTGTCCTTTAGTATCCACAAAATCTCCGTTTGTATTCAAATATCAGTTTATATTATTTTATATTTTTGTACATTTATATGCAGTAAAACCTCCTATGCATTACTTATCACTAACATTTTTTTAAAATTTAATGAAACATTGTTGTATTTGTTATTTCGAATAATGTTTTTAACTGTATAACTTCATATTTATCATGTTTATTTAGCTCAAATAATATGTTTGAAGATTAAGCTCTTCTCAACACAGATAGAGTGGTAAATATTTCATATAATACAACATAATCCTTTTATAATTTATGTTGTTCTGGTAAATAAATAGATTTAATTTTACCTGTTAAGATTACTGCAACGTCAGACTAGTAACTCATAAATAGCAAATTAAATATTAAGAAAAAAAGTAAGATTGTATTTTAGTTAATCTTTAGGTGCAACATTTTTTATAGAAATTCAATGTTAACATTCGTGATAATTTTTATATCAACCACAGTAGATGTGATTTATTCCGTGACTTATTTTATTTAAGTCAGATTTGTACACTTAAGTAATTTGCGATGACATTACGCATAATATTTTTCGAGATTTCAGATTTTTCAATTAAAAATATGGCGTTTTCCCTATCAACCTATTGCTAAAACAATAACCTTTTGGAACCGTAACAAAGAAGAGCTGGAGACCAGTAGGGGGTTGGGAAGTATTGATACAAGTGCTCAGGTCTCTAATCCAGACTGTAAGTCCAACGTCTTTCGCCGTGCGATCCATTCCACATACGCTATTTCGTGTAATAAAAAGTAATTTCCCCATTATAAATCTAATTGGGAGCAATGAAAATGTACTTTTACATTTGTCTTAGTAACACCTTCACTCCGAAGTAATTCCTTGTTCCGCGCTTAGTCCGCTACAGCACGTGTGGCCTTGGACTCGGGCGAGAGTATCACGGTACAGAATGTTCATTGCTGGAATACCAATACAGAATTCAAGGTCGTAACGGTAATTTGCTGCTGAATAAATCAACGTAATCGTTGCGGAACAAGTAGACGCCCTTCGTCACAGCTAGTATGAATGCATCTAACACAAATAGAACAGAACAGTATTATAAGCTATTAAAGTAATTTCATTTCAAAATCTGAACGTTTACAAATGTGTTTTAAAATTTAATTACATAATTAAAATTGATTTTTTATTTTATAAGCCAAGAAGCAGTGTTTTGGTCAATCTAGCAATGTAATAGTGTACGAGCTGAGAGCCATTTTTTTCAATTCCAGAAATAGATAGAGGATTTTTCCAAGAAAGAAATTGAACGGAAGACGAGAACTAATTTTGGTGGTGGTCAAAATGAGTGGATGAGGATGGAATGAAAGTTTATCGAACGAGTTAGACGTATGAAACGATAATATTTCTCAGATGTAAATTTAAGAAACTAACCTATTTCTAGCGAGGTTCTAGTTTTAGAAACTTAACAACGATTTTCAAACACATTATAATAATCGTGCCATCGTTAAAAAACTAGATAAATAGACTGAAAGGAGCCACTTTAAGAGTGTGAATATAATTAGCTGAGGCTGATTTAACATTTCTTTCAGTGTCTGACTGTTGATTTTAAATGTGTCAAGATAATAAAAATATGATCATATGTTTAGTTCTTTTAATTACCCAACCGCCCTCCCCGTTTCGATCTCCATCAACACTAGCGCGGCTGACGATTAACTTCTATCTTAGGAGAAGTTTGTATAGATTTCAAGAAAACCCAGGTTTTGCGCTTATAAAGTGCATATTGGATCTCAGCTCTTGAACTGTATACACGTGCATTGATTGTTAAACGATTGCAGATTCCGTCCATGATAGAGTACAGACCTCTTTTATTTTGCCACAAGTGAGATAGACAATCTATTTTGTACTTACAATCTAGTTATTCACAATATGACAACACTGTTGCGTTATGAATATTCAATTAACAATAACAGATTTATCTATATACTAATATAGAATTAAATCAAATAAAGCATTTAGAAAGGCTTTGTTTATACATTTATTGTAGTATAGCTTACTATATGTGTTTTTTTTACTATATAGGCTTTCAAAGTAAATGGGTATGTGATATACGAAATAAATTATATAATTAAACTTGAAGTTCGTTTATCTTAACTGGCCATCTTGGTATACTAAGAAAATGACATATTCCTTAGAGAATCCTAGTGAAGCGTAAGATTAGATCGCGCGCCAGGGGATCGTGCTGATTGATGCGCGGTATAACTAGCGTTAATATTGCATTTTTAGGAAAGAGCCGTCCTATATCTGGTTATCGCGATACTTACCAACGAATATTGGTTTGCAAACCTCTTAACGTTGTTAGAACAACATCTTACCTAATGGACCATTAGACTCACGAAGGTCACCTCTTAGTTTATAAACCAAATCGAGTTTTCAAAACTCATCGTCAGTGGGGATAAACTGAGCTAGAACAACAAAGCCAGCATCGGATGAAGCCATTGGGTCTGAGGGAAACATCCCATTTAATTATTTCATACGATTTTACGCTGATTAAAAATATCGCACCGTAATAATTTTACATCACCACTTAAAATAATTAGCAATTTTACTGTTTGTATTATGGTTTATCATTATGCACAATTATTTTATAACGTGTAATATTATATCCTATTACAGTTCTTTATAGTCGAAAAATGGGAAGTGAGAGAGACTTCTGCCAACTGGACAGGATATAAAAAATTACAAATGCAGGAAATATTTTATGTGTTCAAATAAAGATTTTAACAGAAAAATTTGTATACCATGTTTTATAAAAACAAATTGGTATAAGCTATTTCGATAAAAATACTCATTAAATTGTTAGAAAACATCATGATTTACATAACAAAAATATAAAATTAGGGAATTCTAATTCTTAAAATCACGTTTTGGAACGGTTAGCATAGAATCAATGTGTTTTATTAAAACCATATAATCGGGGACGAGAAGTTATATTGAATTCCAATTATCGTTTGCTAGTGACCACGAATAATTACCTCCACAAAGTAGCCAACAGTTTAATTAGCGGCAAGCAAGGGGCGGCCAACTCCAGCGGAAACGAAATGGGCTGTGTAATGGGTAGGCGCTGCTGCCCAAATGGAAAAGTTGCTTTATGTAAAAACTTCAACAACTCACTTGAGAATCGATGATATTTCTTTCATACAACACTGCTGTTGCAGCATTACAGGTTAATACATTTATTTCGCTTATTCAAAAATATACTATTAGAACAAAAAATATGTATCACAATGAACTGCAGATATGTTTGAAATGTTACAAATACTAGAGACGCCTCTCTTATTATTTGAAAACTTTGATTTATTAATTGTCTATTTAAAGTATGAAACAACTCCTTGGATATCATCAATCAACATGTCGTGAAAAAGACATATACACCAAATTAGATTGTATTATAGTCGAGGAATATACCACTATTTGTTTGTAAAACAAGAGGGACATAAACAATGTCTGACAAAAAGAAACCACCAACTTACTGACATCTCAGAAAACTAGTAAACCTGTGTTTTACGTTCCGCCTAAACTAAAAAAGAACTAAATCCACTTACAGTGCCTCTTATGGTTCCTCAATGAATAGGACATCTCCCATAGTGGGCAGTATATTACCAAGTGGAACGAAATTAAATATTTTTCCATCAAATCAAAAACCCTAATCAAAGACATTAATGAATGTTTAAACAAAGTTTATATAATTTCTTATAACGGTGAAAAAAGAAGCAGAATTTATTAAACTTGATTAAATAATTTTATAACAAGGATACTGAAAGAATTCTTTAAAAAAGGAGTATAAAAGATAAAATTGAACTCACCATTTCGATGGATTGTGAACCCAAGTTAATTACACAGTAAAATATGGACTCCACGATTAGTAATGGAGTAATTAAAACTACTTATGAAAAATTCAAAAATATCTTCTTTGGGATCTTAATATTTTTATACATCAAAGCCTTTTTTAAGTTCTACTCATGTTATTTTTAAAAAGTTACTATTTTAAAAATATTTAGATAAAATATAAATGATTTATTTATGATTAATCATTTAAAATGTGAAACTTTTGGAGAACCTCTTTCATTGAGTTAAAAATTATACATCCTGACAACACGTGTATAAGAAGCACAACGCACAAATATAACGAATCCAGAATAATAGATATTGCGATTCCATAAACATCCATTATAAAATGCAATAAAAATTATCTTTAAAATATTACATTGGTTTTACTAGTAATCCTTTAAGTTTGGCAATGAAAAAGTACGGAGTCACTAGTAGACAACAGTTAGCTTAACCCATTTGTTTTGCATGTCAATTTGTACAGTAAAAAAGTTTTGAAATGTTTATAATTAAAATAAAAAGTCTATCTTACCACAATAAACCCAGTTGAAATTTAAATCTTGTTCTATAATCTGAAATGGAATACTATTATTCTTAAAATCAGATTTGTATCAGTTGATATTGAGGCATTTATATTATATTTCATATCTTTATAATGATTTTCTACACTTTTTCCAGAACCAATTCCAAGTTGCTGCATGTATTAAGCTAGATGGAGGTCAAAACAGTGATTACTTTTGAAATAAATAACATGGTATGTGTCTTAGTAGAGGGCTGGGCTCTAAAGTCGCAGAATATAAATGTTTCTAAGTGCACAATATTATAAGATAGCATGAGTGTCTTTGCACAATGCAGTGACATACAGTCTAAGAGATTTTAGTAATGAAGATTTAACATTGGATGATTATTAAAATAAAAAAATTACTCGCACCACCTGTGGCAATAATGGCAAAAAATATCCGAAAGTAACCCTCAAAAAGTTACTAATCAATTTTGAGGTACTTAATTTCTCATACTAGAAAGTTTGGCACACGATTTCTTTTTTGAAAATATTGTGCCATGGTCACAGGGCGAGAAGTGCGTACATACGACTTTCCCTTTTCATTCAAAATACTTTGATTGCTTTAATTGAAGGTATTAAAATACTTTCATAAAAATTTGTTCATTAATTGCCTGAGTCAATTCTGTTTTATCATTTTGCAATTAGCTTTTATTCTTTTGAAAACTCTTTACGCTAGAAATATACTTAAGGGCTTAAAGTACTTAAATTTCCTAATAAATTGAATTTTAATGATTTGGAAGTACTAAAAAGGTGAGAAGATCACACAATATTTTAGAATAATCATCACATATTCATTTAAGTAACAGATATATCGAGATCCTCTAATGAGTATCTCCCATCTGAGATGTGATTTTAATGCCATTTGAAAAGAGTCCTCCTATTACTCCTCAGCAACACCGAAGGAAAGTATTAGTAGGGTATAATGATTATTAGGGAATTTGCTTTAATTTCAAAGCTTTTGAGAAGTAGACGGAATATTCCTAATTTCTGAATCATATCTAAATTTTAAATTCCAAAGAAGACAACACTTGCAAGCTCCTTTGATGACCCCACAAAGACCAGCAATGACCAAGTTGGCTGTTTGGCAAGATCCGCCTCATCTTGTATTCAGCAGACGAACTGCTGAGTGCACTGGTTCCAAAAGGCTGTCTTAAAATCTCTTTTGTGCCCATGCCAAACAACGTACACCAACTTGTCCTTTTACATACAGATAATCGTTCGTCTCAACACATATCAATGGGTGCTATGTCTATTCGTTATTAAAATGACAGTTGTAATACATAACGAAAGTAGAATTAAACTCTGCTTTTTATCAAACAGATTGATCAAACACCATTATTTGGCAATGGACTAAATATGAGTCATATGGGGTAAATGTAATAGGTATTAAAACCTGTAAATGTGATTTAACTGAATCAAAAATACCTTGTATTAAAACAATGATTATTTGTCCTGTATCCATAGTTAAAAGTAATATATTTGCAACGTATTCACGGTAAGTAAGCTTAAAGTAATGGCTAGTTAGAATTTGTAAACGTTGCATTTTATTTGTCTCAACTTAAACTGTATACGAGCTCTCTTTAAAAATCTATAATCTAAACAAGACAACCTATGAAAGAAAATAATACTAAGGCCATTAAGAAGAAACTGCAAACAAGAGTACTTAATAAATGTTCGTATTTTTAATTGATTTATACCAATGTTTTTGATTCCTTACTCGTTGGAGCGTATCCAAAATCCAATGTTTCTAACAATTAAAACTTAGAAAAAGACAGTTGAATGGGATTTTAACAATGTTTTTTGGATTATAAAGCGTCATAGCATTGAAATGGTGGAAAAGAAATGGTAAAAAGACATCTTATGGTAGAATATAAATTCCGAAATCCCAGTGACTTGATTAAAATAAAAATTATGTTCAACAACGTGAATGGCTAAACTGTTATTACTTAATTTAACGTTCCCACACGACTGTAAAATAACTCGTTCACAATACGATAGTAAATAACTGAATGGTACTTTTGAAGGAGATGTAATATAACGAGAGAGGAGTTCGCGGAGCGTGTGGGATATCAACCTACCGTACAAGGTCCGGGGCTTGGATAACCGTCGCGTCAGTCGCGTCGTCTGTCTGACTGACTGATCACAGCCGGTGCAAGTCCTGGAGTATCTTGACGTCTGGCCATGTTTCAGTTTGCGGTAGATGTTCGAATGGGCCACAAAGAGTAAAGTGATTTGCACTAAAGATAATTAGTAATCTTTGTACTGTGTCAGTGTCTGTGCGATAACTCTTCATTGCAAGTTAATGAAACTTTAAATTTTTGTAGTCTCAGTTAGGAAGAACTATTGATTTTGGTTGGGCCAAAGGACAGTCCATCCTTTTACACCCACCTATACAATAACTCTTGCTGGAAATTTTCAAGTGACTAGAACCGTGGTACATAGGTTTCTCTTGGTTCAAAAAAGTACCATGTCTATGATAGTTTCCAATCTTGGATATCTAGTGCTTTATGTATGGAATAAGAGATAACAATGGAAACTCTCCGAAATAAAGCTGTAACCTTGAAGGGTTTACAAAAGGGATCACGAAATTTCACCTGAGACGTATTTTGCTTCCAGCTACTGTTTAAAAGAAATAATAATGTTATAAAGAAATTCATAGACAGTTTATTTGCTACTTAAATATATAATGAGGACAACACATTAATACTCATTGTCGATCGTTTGAACTTATACCATATTAGAAATGTAGCCTCGAAAAGTGTTTGATATAATTGTTTAATAATAAACCTTTTTCACACTTTTGTAGAATTTATTTGTACAA
Organism: Homalodisca vitripennis; assembly: GCF_021130785.1. Lineage (NCBI taxonomy): Eukaryota > Metazoa > Arthropoda > Insecta > Hemiptera > Cicadellidae > Homalodisca > Homalodisca vitripennis. The sequence goes on from NC_060211.1 coordinate 83,232,865, forward strand.
TGTACATTTTGGATTCGAAGAATCCATTACCAGGTACTTTGTAGGTTAAGGTAAAGTATGCTGCCTTGTATTTGAAGTAAATACACAGAAAACAAATAACTTTTAATTAAAGAGCTGAGTTTTTATTAAAATTTTAAATTAAAAGCCATCTAAATGCAACCATTCACTAGAATGCGAGTATAAATACAGTGAAAAATTTAAAGCGAAATACAATGAAAGTGAAGTGTTCTATATTACAAACTGATTATCTGTATTCCGGGAAACCACTCCGATGTGGTTCCAGGAAAAGTCCAACATTACACGATGTAACATGAATATTTAACTAATGTTTATTGGGCGATACTTGCTTTAGCATAGTATACTGGCTTTAATTTGATTTATAGACTACATAAGTCAAAAACACATTACATATTTAACTAATGTTTATTGGGCGATACTTGCTTTAGCATAGTATACTGGCTTTAATTTGATTTATATACTACATAAGTCAAAAACACATTACATATTTAACTAATGTTTATTGGGCGATACTTGCTTTAGCATAGTATACTGGCTTTAATTTGATTTATAGACTACATAAGTCAAAAACACATTACATATTTACATATTTAACTAATGTTTATTGGGCGATACTTGCTTTAGCATAGTATACTGGCTTTAATTTGATTTATAGACTACATAAGTCAAAAACACATTACATTAGTTGGTACATTTAACATTTAAAGCTTAGGTTTAGAAAGAATAAAATTATTCACATTATTGTTGTCGTCAAGTGGAAATAAAAGAGATAAAAGAAAAATACACAAGATTTCACTCAAAGATTTCCTTTCTAGCTTCTCAATTTGTTTGGATTGACATATGAATTAGGCAGCCTGACGGGTGGTGTGACAGATTGTGCCAACTTCTCCCCAAGATTTAATACATTCATCCTGAAATCGTGCAAGATGAAACACGACGATTAGTTCCGAAACATAATATAGAATTAATAAAAAACTCATGGTAAATTATTTATATACGAGTTATTTAAATTCTTGGAAAATACGCAGGAGTTAAGTTTTAGTTGAATGACCTGTCCAAAGAAATACTGTCACATGGAGATATAATTAAATCTACTTAATATGCAGCGTCTTCGAAAATTCAACGATAGTATTCAAAGGGCCAATAAGCCAAAATAAAATAAAGCCTCTAGCTATTTGTACCGTAAAATATTGAATTGTTTTTAAAATTTAAATCCCGACTCGAATATCCACTTCATAGTATTGAAAAAATGTGTTGGTATATTTGAGAGCACGCCTGCTTAGGCAGCGATAAATGTACACATAGAATAGTGGAATAGACCAATAGAACATGACACGACAGAAACTAATACTAATTGTGGCTGTTTTTAAGGCTTACGACCGGTATTTATGTTAATGTTTACATTCCATAAAATTTGTAAGGAAAATTGTTCTAAGGTAAATTACTCTGTATATTCCCTATTTTAGGCAAGGAAACATCAACCTTTTCAGCCAGAAACATATATTTGTTTAATTTACTAAATATGATTATCGGACATTAAAGTAACTCTCCTATTTACAACTTGCTATTTATTTACTTTTTTATTTTATTTTGACTTGTTGCACAACAGTTGAACAGCGATAGTTCCCAAAATCTTGGAACTGTTACATGTTTAAAACGTATTGGTTTAAGATGACTAATAACAGTAAATGTTTCTTATAGGTTAATATTAAAACTATGGCTTTATTATAGCTGTAGGCATTTCTAACTATATGTACCATTCAAAACTTCCGCGTACATTACAAGTTCTTTATATAGAATAATACCATGAATTCTTAATAATTTTTACTAAAGTAATTTTAAGCCAATCGTAGTAGTTTGACGTAAAACATATTTTGCCAATTTAAAATCTTTTAGGTAGCATTAAAAAGACCAAACACTTTGAATAGATTTGGTTCTAAATAAAAGAAGGATAAAGTTCTTATCCAGATATATTAAATTTAGGTTTAAGTTTAAAGCAGTACCTATAACCTATAATGAGGGTTATGAGAGTAATGAACAAAGGGAGGAGACATAAGCACGTAAATGATTCAGGAGAAACATTTTAGGTATACAAACAGAGCCAACACAATAGAGTGAATAGGATTTTCCTACACATACGTTATTGTGATGGCCTATTAAAGAATTAAAAGCCAATGTAGAGTGCAGATTTTACTAACAACACGCGTATTATCAAGCGTAGAGTTTCTAGAGGAGTGATTACAGCGAAGGCTGCCATATTAAAAGGTGGGAAGTATTTCTTCTAAGAATCCACTCCGTATTACGTTTACATTCACGTGCCACACGCATGCAAGGTATCAGCTTCGTTTAAATATTCATGATATGAGTTATCAAGTAATCAATATTATTTAAAACCACTTATACGGTAGAAGTAGTGACTAAAACATAACTATTAGGTCTTAAAATATGCATGATACACTGACATTTATTTACGTGTATTAATCGGTTGATTTTATTAAGCTAAGAAAAATATGACTTAAGAAAAAAAATGATGATCAACGCTTTTGATACCATCCTATTTAGACCTTCTAAAAAAAACAGCGTGGTTTCTTAGAGTAAATTTCTCTATCGATTTAAAGAAAACCCATGTAGCGTGGTTATATAACACAAATAGGCTCTCCACTCCTACACTTATACATATTATTAAATATATATTTATCTTGGAAAGTTTGAAGATTTTTAATTTTTTTCATTCGTTCCAACCATACAAACATTTTTGTACAAAATATAGATATATTTTCAGTTCGTGTTTTTCATGTGAGAACCACACATAAAATATATCTTTTTTCCCGACTGTGTGTGTGTGTGTGTGTGTGTGTGTGTGTGTGTGTGTGTGTGTGTGTGTGTGTGTGTGTGTGTGTGTGTGTGGGATGGGGGGGATTTATTTTGATATGCTAGCATTCAAATATTAGTAGGATGATTAAATTTTCAATTTCGACCAATGTATGACTTCGTCAGAAATGGCATTCAGGAGCCCTTCCCTCTTTGAGATATGCCGGTTTCATTGCCTGTCCAGGACAATATCGGAATTCAAAGGCAATGACAAGAAGGATTCCTGTAACACATTTACAATGTAAGTAACTTACAATTACTCCGCCACGAATACTGCAAGGAATCTATCCATTTCATCGAAGACGGATGTTGTTGGAGTTTGTAAAACTTGTTTGATATACACTTCCATACTTGTAATGTGGCTTGACCTTGCGAGATCAGTGAACTTAGCTGATGCTCAGAAACTCACTCCGGACTTACAAGGTTTGTTGCAATCCCACGTACACCTGACCACTACACGTCGACCGATGTCCCCTCACTAAAAGTGGAAAGGTATGACACCAATATGCATTATTTAAGAAACCACAAGTTGAAATAATATTGATGATTAGAATTTTCTAATATCCTAATTTCTAGGCTAGCAAAATTTTAATATTACACTTAAATTATAAAATGTTTTTAAGTTAATATAAAAAAATTTAAATTTTTACGTACCGTAGTGCGTAAATTCAAAAATTCCACACAGAAGACACTCACCTGGAACAATAATTCACATTTTGAACATATAAAAATAACATTTAATTGAAGCAATGGTTTTTAATGTTTTCAGTAAACCTTACTCACGCAAATGTGTGAGTTCTGTAAACATGAATTCGTTTACAGATAAATCCTGTATTTAATGATTAGGGAAAACAAGTATCAAAGTTAATTATAAACACGTCGAAAATAATAATTCCTCAAAATACTGTGATATCTTTGAAAGGGAGCATTTGCTGGACCGTACTTAATTGTGAGAGCTCGGTTTTAATCCAATTTCTTGGTTTATAAAACGTTGATATTGTTATTCTAATTGATGTATTATGTTATCAATATATTATTTCAAGTCAACTGTTTTTAATTTTTAGAGTCAAATGATAGTGCTGCTACAAATACTTACATCCAAACAATTTAATTCACTTAGTAAAACATCTGCTGTTGCCATTGCAGCCAATCTAATTCAATATTTTACATGAACCACGAGCAGTGTTGAAGCTAATCTATACTTAAATATAGAATGAATGTACACATCTCTTTAAAAATATACAAGAGTGTATAAAAACGTTTGTTTATAATAGTACTTATCTTTGAACATTGTTAAACCGCTTTGAAATAAGAAGATCACAATCTATAGCATTACTTTCCAAATATTAACGATATATTCTTTAGTACGAATTCTGTACTTATTAAAAGATTCTGCGTTATTAAAAGATAAAAAATGTCATATAATACTATTTAACAATGATCATAATCACTTATATGTAGACTAATAACCGTCCCTTAAGTAAGTAGTTGTTCGAGTAGAAAACCTTTAAAATATTATTTTTCAGCAAGAAAACAAAAATTGTGTAATTTTTGGTCTTATTTACACCAAAGTGTAGTATTTTATTTGGATTTCAAACAGATGTATCACAAGGTATACGTTGTTATTTAAAATGGTTGGGGAGAGGAGGAAGATTTTGAAATCTCATTTAGGAAAAGCTATCGTGTTGATAAGAAATTGATAATGTATTATCCTCAATGGTACATATGGAACTGAATATCCAATATCCTCACTCCAATAGATCGGTAAATGAATAAATATAGACGTACGCATATTTTAAACTTTAAGTTTCAATTAATTTAGATAATCGTTCAAAAACAAATTATTCAAAGTTTCAAAACATTTTACAACAGTATGTAAACCTGAGTTTAAAGTTCAGAACTTTAATGTATAAATATTTAATGCAAAGTTTAATGGGAGAAGTCATCACAAAAATGTGCGTTGACGGAGTGCGAAAACTGTTACGCAGAGAAAATCGCATTAGCATATGTCGTCTCCACGAGTGCTTTCTTAAAGCTACATCTGAAGTTATATTGTCGCTGTCTCTAAGATATTTCTCACTTTTCACCGAAACGAAACACTTTTGTCAGGCGAATATTATGTGGCAAAGGAATGTGTTTATGCTGAATAATTTAAGATATTGTTACCATGAAGAAAACATGTTGACCTTTTCATTAAGCAATATTCATATTTCTTATTGCGGAGTATATTTTTTAACAGCTTATTGTTTTTATTGATAGATGTTTTTGTAAATATACATCGGGTTTGTTACATGATTCACATCTCTGAGTGATATAGTATTTTTATTTAATTGATAAGTTTGGAGATTGCGTTATATTAAATTATTTATTATTATGATTATTATTGCATAATTAGAAAAGACTCTTTGGATCACGAAAAAAGAGTTTTGTATGATTAAAAGTCAATATCGATTAAAAATTTAGTTGCCGTTTTCATAATTTTATTTATTTTATGTAGGCAAAATAAGTATCTAGTAATGAAGTTTGGACACACTAAACATTACAGCGTCCTGAGTATAGTGTCGGTTTCTTAGATGCATAGCTTCCTTTTTATAAACGTTCAATGCATTATGCCATTTGTAAAGTCCTAATCGGTCTCTATTGATTTTTTCTTCTTCCAGCCAAACTTTTTATAATAGCATCTTTCTCCTGGGCGTAGAAAATAAAAGATTATAATAGTAAAAAAATAGAATCTAATTTTTTTTAATGTGCTTATTTATATAAATGTATATATATATTGCAACAAGTATTAGAGGCTGGCATCGGTTACATTTTTATCTTTCTGTCTTGGACGTTGCTACCAGATGATCGTATTGGCTCATTTTCTATATAGCAATAACTTTATAAGTATTTACTCGTTGCCTACAAAACGAGTAAATACAATAAACATAAATTAATATTCTACTCAAATCTAAAATAATCGTATTCTATTTGCTTCGCTACAACCGATAATGAGCAGTTCTCATTCATAAATATAATCAGTGTATAAAGGTTGATGTGTGCCATTTTTATTGAGGACTGTTGAAAGTGTGACCGAAATGATGTTAAAAATAAATACACTAGAAGAAATGCATAACTATTTATGCTCGGTCAGCTATAACGGAACGCTGTGATCTAAAATTTATCTTAAGCAACACTTGTACAGATAGTCTAAAGTCAACGACATGTCAGTAGTTTTCTTATTCATTGAGCTCTCCATTCATTCTGTAAATCCTCTCTAGCGGAGACTCTGGAGTGGGACTCTAAACTAGAAGGAGGGACAGGACACGTTTCTCGTCACGCAACTGGCCTGTTACGATATAGCCTTCTCCTTGTATGGGCATTCCACCAGGTTCTGCCGCGATATATCTTCTCTCTCCTTCTGCGGCCACTGACCGCATTATTGTCCATCTTCGAGTTTACAGAACCATTTACAGCTCATAATGCAGCCAAAGTCATAAATAACTTGAAAATTGCGTATAACTGGAACGCCTTAACTGAAGAACAAGTAATCCCAAGACAAACACACGCTGTGTAACGTCATGGACAGGTATCAAACCTGCTGGAACATACCAACATAGACCGGGACCCCCAGACACAGTAAATGCAATGCGAGAGTTGTTGTGAATTATTCATAATGTTTTGGATCCAACCGCTCACCACCAGCACCACCGCCGCCGGTCAAAGTGTTACATAAGGTATAATTTGATTGCGATGGAGATGAGTGTTGAAGTTATATTCATGTTGATATCTTACAAAAAGATTTCCCTTCCGGCTCAATGGGGAGAAATGCAGATTTCACTTATAGCCGTCGTCTCCAAATGTCAAATTAATTATTAGTTTAGATGTTTAGTTTGAGAAACACTGATGGAACAAAAATCTTAATATTACCATGTTTATACAACATTAACACTTCCAGAAGTTTAGAACCTTCTTAACATTGTAACGTTACAATACAAAAATGTTATAAGCGTATACATTTATTTGTAAAAACGTAGAATTGTTATAGTTACAATTAGTTCCAAATTATTTTAAAATGTATTTAACTAAAACGGTTAAATTGTACACTTCTATAACATGAAATGGCCACCATATTGAAACCTTAGGAGTTAGGGAAAAAATAAGTAAGAATAAATGTTGCTTAGCATTGCTTGTCAATTTTGGTTTATGTTACAAAATAACCGAAATAAAATGTTGCATTTAAAAATGCAAATGGCCAAGCAAATACACAAATATTGTCTCTATACCTATTTTTGTCTGAATCTATTAAGAACTACGGTACTTAATGTGTTCACAATTATTTCCATAATGTTTTGTACTACTTAAAATGTATACACCGTCTACCTGGAAATTTTACAGGATATATAAAATAACGTAAGAACAATCATTATTGTACATTACTTGAAAATCCTAGAGCAATCTTATGTTTTGTGCTATGATGCATAATAACTTATATAAACCATTCCTTTTCCAAAGTATGAATGGCGTCAGTCGAGAAACTTCGAGTTATCGAAAACAGGGAAACGAAAAAAGTTTTTTTACTGCCTAGCATGTTTAAAAATGTATAGTTTTGTGTCTAATAAGTCGAAAAAAATGTTTGCTCGAATGCGAGTTGGATGCTATCTTGAAATGGTTCATTGTTTAAGGTGGACTAACCAACTCACGCAAGCTATGTGTAATTACTGCCTTTGTACTATTTTTATTTTATGTATTTAAAAACTTAGGAGAGCTCTCATGTTCGCAAGCTCGCGTTTTTTATGAAATGTACCCAAAAAATATCAAGCAAACTTCTATTGCGCAGGTATCGAATTAGTGTATATGTATATAAAATTAATTAATAGTAATAGTGGTCAAAACTGTTTCTTATCATTTGACTCATTCTTCATCGTAGTTAATCATTTGGTAATTTCATACATACACACACACACACACACACACACACACATATATATATATATATATATATATATATATATATATATATATATATATATATAAACAAATATGCACACACATATATAAATAAAACACACACACACACACACACACACACACACACACACACACACACACACACACACACACACACACACACACACACACACACACACACACACACACACACACACACACACACACACACACACACACACACACACACACACACACACACACACACACACGCACGCACGCGCACACACACACACACACACACACACACACACATAAAATCTTGGATAAGTAAGAATATTATTTTCATTTATTAAAAGAAAATGTTAAAGAAATAATTTATTTCCATCGTACACATTCTGCAACCAACACGGTCTCAGGAAGTGTTCTAGTTTCCAGTGAGTAGAATGGCATTTTCCACGGTGAACATTAAACTAAACTAGGACAACTGTAACGTGCAAAATAACCGATTTCATAGTTACACCATTGTTGATATGAATAATTGATTTATCGCCTTAAAAGAGTTTGCTGGACATACTTCCTGTATATAAGAATATTAAGTGGAGCGGATCCTTGTCAGTTGTGGGACCTCTTAATCTAAAAAATCCTACAAGGTCCTATCGCATATCGAAGTATTTATTGTTGGTTCGTTGCCGACAAGTTTCCTACAAATTGAGAAATATTAATGATCATAATTGGGTTTCTTATATCTACCAAATCAAAATTAACAACAGTAGTATTAGAGATGTTGCATTCTTGAGCTCCTTTGATTGATCAATGATTCTGTATAAATATTTAGTATTATTATTGATTGGATGTCCTTAAAAATATAAATAAGTAAGGTTAGGCCAATGTTTGTTCAGATAAGTTGTTATTATTTAAAAATAAATTTATGGTGACTGCCATTTAAGAATACGTCCCTGTAAAGAGGAAAACGGACTATTTTTTACTATCCCAAGAATTATAGCCACTTAATGTATGGGTAGTGGTTAGTTGGAGACCGTCTGAAATTAGTCTACAGATTATGTATGATTGATAAACGTATACGAAAGATGCCCGAAAAGAATTATATTTTTCTAAATAAAATATATTTAAGTTCAGTGAGTAATATTTGTTAAGAAAATGTTATTTTCTTAAATAAAATGGTTCACAAGTCTACCTTAGTCATGATTCACAAGATATCATACCTTATAGATATTATTAATTAAAATACTATAAAAATATTCAATTTTCTTACATTTAATCTTTTTTCTTGGATCAGGCTACAAAGTTGCTGAAAATTATTTATTTAAAAGTATGTAATTTCTGGAGAATTAATTAAATGTTATTTTAATTTTTATTTCTTCAGTAATATTATTGTAATAGATTTAATTTAAAATTTATAAAAATTAAACCAAGAAAATAACCATTTGTATCATCTTAAAATCCATATACCTATAAGACCTCTAGAATTGTTACGTGAAAACGCTTGTGACATGACACTCCTTGGTTACATTGGTAGAGGCAGCCCAAATGTTTAATAGCCTGTAAATCTTATAAAATGTATAAGCTAACTTTATCAAAATAAACATGGTGAATTACGAGCGGTAACATAACTATAAAAAACACAGATTTGTACAAAGACATTGTATTAGAAATCTACTAGACGGCGATAAACTAAATATCCACAGTTACGCAAGCTGCAACTAACAACAGTACTGCAGTTACTGTGAACGAGGCTTATAAACCCTTAAATGATATTAGGTGCGGAGCATCTGGTACGCTGGTTGGCGGTAAATTGGCCCATTATCACCTGTAGAACGCTGATAGCACTGAGGACACGCCCGGACTTGAGTTACTCGGCACGTACTCATCTGCTCAGCTGATCAGATACGGAAATTAACACAAGGAACTCTGAATAACTTAAAATATTCTATCTGCCACCTTTGTAAATTATAATTTACTTACCGAGTTAATCAGTTTCCTTCCTTCTTTCAAGTTTGTACAAAGTTAACTAATTTTTCTTTTAAAATTCTCAGCACATGATATTGGTTTCATCCTGGAACTTTATCCAATTACGTTAGACGGCGTTTTAGATACGCGGTCTAGATAGTAGTGTTACACATTTTATTACGAGCTCTCCTATAAAAATGTAGTGCAGTTGTGTAGAAAATGGTTTCATTGTCAAGATTAAACTATTGGATCTTGCTCGAAACTTTATTTTATTTCAACAACACTTCTTACTTGAAAACATGTTTTTAACAAGTTGTTGAGGCAGTAGCGAATCCAATGAGGGTTATAATGGTGGGTTGTAATTTACAGAAATTTAGTAATTTAAAAATTATTGACACTTAATGAACGTTTATCCCAGGATATATATTTATATCTTAGTTGTAAATAAACATTGAAATTATATTCCAATTGCTAATGACAAATGATTTAATCTGACATTCTAAACCAGTAAATGTTTTTAATTTTTTTAAATAAATTTTAACATTTGGACGTAAGTCGGAACTTTTAAACAGTGAATAACATACTTTAACGTTTTTGAGGAATACACTCGTTGTTTTCTGAATCCTTAAAAATACTTATTTAATTGTCTTATAATAGTATTTAATAGTATAATATAAGCAGGTTAATTTACGAAAACAATGAAATAATAATTTCTGCTTCCAATAATGTCAAAATTTGAAGAAAATCCAACGATACATAAGATGCCTTTTTATACCCCATTGAACTTGTACATTATATAATTTTTTAATTCTGCCAAATGTAAAATCTTTATACTTAGAACATATACTATGTGACCCAAATTGGAAAGTTAAAATTCTATTTATGGCTTGTTTTCTTGCATGGTTATTTAGTCATATGTGTGTCACAACTATGTCTAAAACAGTAAACGTTTACTAACGTTCGCATATACTTATGTATCGTGAATTATTTAGACTTTAATGAAACATGTCATGAGTACATTCCACTTTAAGTTTACACGTCAAGATTAATTATGATTGGATTATGACCATTATGATTGTGTGTGTGTGTGTGTGTGTGTCTCAAAAGAAATGTGGTGCACTTCAATTTTTAAATATGGTCCAAAACAAAATAAAAGTATTTAGAACTTTTTCCGTTTTGTGCAACCTGAACCTCTTCGGTGTATCAAATTTCAAGTCTGTAACACAATTTATCGACAAATCGTAGAGATTATGCTTGGCTTCATTAAAATAGAAAACGTTCGTCGATTAAATACTATTAAAATAATGTCAAGAACAACACTAAGTGAATTTAATGCAATTTACTTCAAAGGTGAATTGAAGTGAAATGTGAAGAGTTAATGTAAGCTCGCTATACGACAGCCTACAAACAGGATTACGGAATATTAGCAGGAGAGAGACACAGTCGACTGGCGGCAGATACACCCGCCAAACCGCGAAGTCCTGGGATAAAAGGAGAGCTTTACCAGGCTGTTTGCTAACAACACCCTCTAAGCTCTAACTTTATTGCGGTCCTAACTGAGCTCCTTAAAAGAGGCCCTTTAATATAATGCATTAAGAAGAGTTCCTTTGACGGGACGGTCGGGTAATTAATCCATTTATTTCAACTAAATGAATAAACATTTACTTGACAACTTTGTCATCCAAATTTCTTTTAATAATGTCCTGGGATTATCAAATAGGCGCTTGCCAACAATGCAAGTTTCTTTAATTCTACACTGTCTAGTTTATACTGTCATATTTTGTGCTTTACTACGTATCTCATGAATGATATAGAATAGATAAGAGGCAAGTGTCCAAAAAGTAATGTAGGCCTGCTTATTCTTCTAAAATACAAACAAACAAATGTTACCTCAAATAAACGTCTTCATAAAATTCTGCGTTCTTCGCCCTTACTTTAAGCATAGTTGTTCAGCAAGTGTTTTAATATGTCCATAAAAAACAGAGATCAGGTTTACCTATTATTACAGTAAACAATTCTCAAAAGATCACTTAAGGCCTAAGATCTAGTACCAAAATGCAATATTGTGAAGTTGTCAATTAGAATACATTACAGTTTAAATAGCACACAAACACATCACAACAAATAAGTTAAAATTTTGTAAATTGATATTTTAATTCTGATTGTACGAGTGTATTCATTTCGTAAACAGTAGTTAAAAAAAAAAAACAAGATTAAACACACGCTAGAGTGGGACGCTTCACGATCTTCCCAAAATAGATTCCAAGGTCGGGAGACCAATTCCCAAAGTACTGATGTTAGCCACTATCAATTTCGATAAAGATGTAGTCTATAGGAGAAGAGTTCTACACTTAATTTGTACCATAAACGTTAATTAGTCAAAAGTAATTGTGCAACGCGATGAGTACAAGAACGGAAATCTGCTTTACTCATTAATTATGGAGAGATATTGCCAAATGTACTTTGTAGAGGCTAACTGTATATATATATATATATATATATATATATATATATATATATGAATACTATCTCCATTTATATACTTTCTTTCCTGTTTAAATAAAATTTTCACCACTATTACTTTTACACTGATGACAATATATAAAAATACTGAACCAATATTTAACTTTAAAAGTACTAAACCCTACATTAATCGTCAAAATGCATATTCTTTTTTATATTCAATAGTTGAGCGTCTATATCAATAGTTCCATTCAGATACATTCAGTAATGACGCGGAGCAAATCATATTATACAAGTAATACCCGTAATGCAGGTTGTTTATTCACATTAACAGTGGTATATGTACTTTGCGGTAATAGCAAATAATAAACTTCGAAGCGGTCAACATCTCTCTGTATACTATCATTACTACGAGAACATTAATTACCGCGGTTTACTCGTGCGAATATAATACGTAGAAAAATATAGTGTTTAGTTTAAATGAATTAAAGGAAAACAAAAAGCAGGTTTTATTCGGATTCGTTATGCTACCGGATTTTATTTAAGTAGTTAGTAATTTCACTGGTAAGTTTTATTCAAAGATCCTAATTATTAAACAAACCAATGATTATTGTAGATGTTACTGAACGATAAAAAAGAAAGGTTGGCAAAGTAGGATGGAGCCTTAAATTACTTGTATTGCTTTAATTTATCTTTTTTTAAGTCTTTCAATTATACATTACACATTTGTCTTAAATGGTAAAAATTTAACATATTATTTAATTTTGAGTATACAATATTTAGGGCTGTTTTAGAAACCATATGAATGGATTAGTTTTAAAAATAATCGGCGCATAGTTTAATTTGTGAATGTGTAAGGTTTAATTTTCATGATTTCGAGCCTATCAAACGGTTCCATGATTGTCCCATCGTAGAGTGCTTGGGAATCTCCAGAAAGGTAGAAATAGTGAAGTATATTTTTATCTTTTCAGAATTTAAACAACCTTCACTAAAATCTCTAACATTTGAGCCGTCACTTACAAGCTTACCGTTTACGGATTTAAAAAATCAAATTGCTTTATAAATTTAGGCTTAATCGATGTAATGGGGAAAAATCTGGAATATTAATTTACTAAAATTTTTGTAATCAATCATAAGTTTGTGGTAGTACGAATCTACTGAACTAACCTAGGGAGTCTTAGTTCGAGAAAAGAACTTAATACGTCGTTGCAAGTAACAACCTATAAGTTATGTACTTATTACCTCATAAGTTAGTACTACCTAAATGTGTAACTTTACTAAATGTTTGACCAAATCTAGGTTAGTTTGTATACAGTAAAATATTTTGCATGTCTTCATGAAACTTACTAGATCAATTAAAAAAATCAGAACTTATTTTTATTAATTTCACAGATATGTTTTACTAAAATAATTAAATTATTGGACAAAATTAATATTTTCGATCTTTCTGAACGACAGGCAAAGAAAGGTTGGCAAAACAAGACATAACTTTACTTTCATTCCGAACAGTAAAGTCCGTTGCCTTTTGTATCCTATTTATTGTTATACAGGGACAAAGAAACTCTTAGATTGATTAACGGTAAATTCTAAATAAGAAACATTTAATTTATACAATTTCCTTAATTAGGACGAAATAAAAAGTTTAAAGTAGCAATTATGTTAAAATATAAATAAATCATTTAAATAATATTTACAAAGTAGGTTACATTTGGGATTTTGGTATTTACCCCTCTCAGCAATATACAAATAATCTAGGGAATGATTATCATGCAATTAGGCTTGAAATGTAACCTGGAAATAACAACACCGATGAGTTGAATGTTCTCCACTTATCGTTTAAAAACTATGTCATCTAGCAGAATAGCGCTGGGGCAGGACGCTGCAGGGCGTAGGCTTGGACAACGCTATAAACCTGCTATCAGTGACACGCCTAGCTCGTTAACGAATGTCAAGGTCAAATAGTTGTCACTGGATATAAAAATTTAAGTTTGACCTCCGAGCCACGTGCCCTGAAAGTTATTTCCAAAGTTTATTAAAAATGTAAGGCAGAATCAGTTTATTACAAGTTATTGCTATTTATAAGTCCAAGGTTGTTTGATTTTTTTTGATATTACACCTAGCATATTCGTATAATCCAGAACTTCAAAATACATTTCACCTCTTTGATAAGTAAAAGCTTGTACATGGGCTAAGTAAAAAATTATTTACTTTAGATTCTAAATACCGACCTTCATAAAACTATGGATTGCGGAAAACCCCTACCACTACAGTAACGTAATTTTATATTGGCCAAATACCCTCGAACTCCAGAACTATTGTATATAAAATAACTTAAAAACCCTGATGCTCAAGAATACATACATTCAAAAGTATGAGGACTTGAATTGGTGTTTTTTATGCCCTGTAAAATATGATAAAATGTACGTTATTGAGAAAATGTAAATAATTTGTATTTGCAATCACATTACATCTAATTAAAGAAAAAGCAACAAAATGCTGGTCATTCTGGCTGAGGCCATCGAACTTATACTAGATCAACTCTCCCCCTTAATTCTGTTTGACAAAATCCTCGCACAGGCCAGTGGACGATATTGGAAGGTCAGAAGAAGGCTTAAAAGGTAATCGGCCTCTCCTTAAAAAATATAATGAGCCTCTTATTCGATAAATATAATCTGGAAAAATGAAATCCATAATTTGTACATAAATACTTTCATGAACTAACATTATAGTAAAAACAGTCTACCAAACTACGACGAACCAAAAAAGTAAATACTCGAGAATCTCCATTCGCAATGCTTACTCCTTCCAGGTGATAATTCTTGCAGACTATCCTCGAAACTAATTTGTATCCTATATCAAATGTGTGTATCCTAGGTGTGTTGGGGTATGTAGGTGCATTTAAAATTCCTGGAAACAAAAGATTTCTATAGAATTAGTTCTAATTTGTAAATATTAATTATTCGAAATCTAACGATTCACATCACAAATTCAAAAGGTCCTCCAAATCTTCGAAAAGTATATTAGATACGGTGTGGAATAATTAGCATGAAATTTATGAAAAATATAAGATCCTGCAGTATCTACTTGATCCTACCCCTCCAGTACCATGAGAAGGAATGCAGGATTAGTTTTACAACCAAAAAGAATTTGCTATGGTTTGGAGAAATTCAGAAGATTGTCACAAAATCTTTTGTAAGATGCAGACAAGGATATTTGCATATACTAATATAAAATATAGCATTCAATATTTTACTCATATACACAAATCAGTGGCTTTCCCTAAAGTTGCTATGATTCATCTTAAAAATAACATAAAGTAACGAGCAAGAGAACCTCTTGAGTCAGAAATAACAATAAAAACAAAGGTAAATGTTATAATTTACAGATTGGAAATTCATTATTGATACTCACCTTCAGTCAGAAGCAAGAAATAACTTTTATTTCTCAGAATCCCTAAGTATCGAGATATATTCTCACCACTCAAACGAAAACGCCACAGGAAACGGTCAGTCATCCGTCCATTCGGCTTAAAACATTAATAGGGTCGCTGTTAAGCCTGGTCAAATAGGTAGGTTGATCGCGTCCTATTCTTACAGGGAAACAGCAAAATAACTAAAGAGACTAACAGAAACCATAGCTGACTTTCAGACAGGTGTAAGAAATATTAAAAAGCTCTTTATATCAAAGACCGAGGGTCAATATACATTTTATTATTGTATTCAATTTATACCTCGATAGCCGCACGGTCGGGTACCTCGGACTTTGAATCTGATTTAGAGATATCGCAGACTCAAATCCTGTCTGTGACCGCAGCGCTTTTTTATCAATACTACTGACCTTGTATTGTACCGCTAGCGACTCTCTTTATTCTTTTTGATAAAATTATTGCACAGGCCAGTTTTTCAAATTAAAAATAAGGCTTAAGAGGAGATAGCCTTCTCCTTTCTCTAAAAAATCTTTAATTAAATTTCCTTTGGTAGTAATAAAAGTACCAATTACAAATCATTAACTATATTTATTTTAAGTTTATTACTACTATTCTCTTGCAAATAAATAGTGTTATACTCGTTTATTCAAATGATAGTTACAAGTCTGTTACAAACTCCAGATGGCAATGGTTTTAAACCATCTAATATGACGGTGTTTTCCTTCGAAAGCGGAAATTAAGCAGGAGTGGCTTTGCGGGGTAACGACCTCAGCCTCACACCTCACTGTCTGCATCTAGACTAGATTTTGAGATAATGTGGTGTCTTATATTTTACAAGTAACTATGAATATAGTTTTCGTTAAATATTAAACAATAAAGAAATGTTAAATTTATTATTTTGTAGGTATATATCTTTATAATAGGTATTAGGTAGGTATCAAACCATTACTTAGTATTTTTTTTTAAATAATAGAGGTCACTCCTCTCCATGACAACGATCATATATAAAGTGTAATAAAATAAAGTAGTATTACTATATATAGAAACATAAAATCACATTGACTATGAATAAGTGTAAAAGGAGTGTTAAAATAATCTTGTCTGAAGACAGGAATATTTGTTACACATCGGATTATTTTCTAATTAAAAACTAATTGTTGAGGTTATCTTGTTTACTTCTATTTTAAGTTTATCTGATAGAAAATTGTCTTATCGCTCGTTCCTGGAAGATTTCTTGAAACAAGTTTTTAACTTTAACGTATAAAATTACAATAGGTTTATAAGGCTGCATTACCTCTATAGATAGAAAGAATGAATACTTATATAAAATCGTAGAAAAAACTGTTAACTACTTAAGCAGCTCTTAAGAGGAAAATGTTCAATTAATTGGTGTTTTAGTTCAGTTTATTGTTTGATCTCAAAATAAAATATAATTTTTTTTATTTTTCTTAGAGTTACAGAACCGTTAAACTTTTACAAGAAATTCTGAAAATAAATATGGATAGTTAAATGTTTATTTTCTGTACCACAAAATGAAATAAAACTATGTATACATTTATTTCCCAAAGCCGATTACTTACGTGAGTCACGAAGAGTTAGAAAGGCTTAATAAAAACCAGAAAAAGAGTCTAATGATTAAACTAATAAAAATATCAATGAAACAAGAGCTCTACACAACATATAAATTCGGACAGTTCTGAAAAAGAGTGCCATTTAACAATTTAAATAATATATTCTATATAAGCCATGTTAAGATCAAAACGTAGTGTTGTACATTTTTAACGATAGCAAATGTACATAATTATATTATCCTTTCAAACCATCCATCGTAAATAACAAACTTATACAAAGTACTTGAAGTGTGCAATTCCAAATACTAATGCTTAAAGAAGGAAATAGTATAACAATTTAAACATTACTTATCACAGGTCAATTAAACAAGAAAATCTAGACTAAACAGCAGTTCTGTGATCAAGGAAGGAGGCTGATGTGATGTTAAACCTTGACACTGGGATTTGGGTTTGTTTGCCCACACGAATCCCACAATCTCTACGCTAAGCTAAGATCTACGAGTCCGCAACGTAATCTCCACACGTTCGCACTATCGTGACTTTATCAAAGTTGAGAGGGAAAATTATGATTGAAAATTAAAGCCAGACTAATATTTTAATATGTAATAAGTATGATGTTCTTATTTGCGAATGTTTAGTTTTTCTTAAAAATTAAAACTAGTGTAGAGTTTAATATAATTGGAGTCTATTTATTGACCTTTCACTTGGAAATAATTCTTTATTTATTTTCAATCGCCAAATCTGTAATAAGTGTAAGAAGTTAGAATATAACTTTATTTCACTTAAGAAAATTCCTGATATAATAAGAACGAGAGTTTAAATTACTTCTTAAAAATAAATATTGCTGATGGAGAACAGTTTTTAACTCCGACACACAACAAAATTGGATAACGGAAGAGAAACTTCTATAGTTATATTTACATTAACAGTTTTAACTAGTAACCTGTTTATGGTGTATTTATGATGTTAGAAATTATATGCATGTAGTATTAGTGTAAATCATAAAATGAATACTTTATTTAACTCATTTACTAATTCATTTTATTCCATTTCTGTACAAAACATAAAATATTTAGTGTGGCCAATATACAGTGTTACCCAATTTATGGTAATATATATATATATATATATAAGTAGATAGAAATATGGGGTTCCTGGCGCACTTTCGGAGCCGACCGAAAAGCAATGTAAAATACTGTTTCAATGTACTATAAAGGAAGCTGAGAAATAACACAGCAAATCTCAATGAAAAATTAACCGGAATCTACAGTCGTTCGTCCTCCAAAAGCGATCGGTACATTACTATCTACTCTGTGGAATGAAAAATTAACCAAATCTACAGCTGTTTGCTTCTACTTTCTTAAGCTGTGCTTTGTAAAATGTTGTCAAAATCTGCTACGAATAAAGGAAAAATCTTCGAAATCTTAATAAAATTTAATCAATTTAAAACATTTTTTACTAAAAACATACTGTACTTTAATAAAAAACTTTTCTACTAAATAAACAACATGAACTCACCAAAGTCTCTACAATTTCTAGCATTAAAACAGTGCAACAAAGATGAATTCAACGAATTACCAAAACATTTTAAAGAACAGTTGATACATTCCCTTAAAATGATACAGAATTCAAAGAACTTGTAAAGTCTTTTGCAGAAAAAAACGTCTAATGGAGTGTTTTACTATCGGCAAAAAACTAAAAAAGTAAGGGATTACATATTTAATATAATTACGAAAGATATTGAAAAGAAAGTAAAAAATAAACAAACAGAGAGTTTTCATCGTTTTTTTATGACATTTTTCCCATATTATACGTTCTTTCAAGATAATCAAGACTTAATTGATGAATTTCTTAGGGAATTTTTGTGAGTATCAAGATTTATCAACACAATTCATTAAAGAGCATTATAGAATTTTTCTTATAGAATATAGCCACATTTTGTGTGAAACAAAAGGTATTACTGTAGATAATATTCCATGTGATTCCTATGAAGAAAGACACACCAACTATGGTTATCAAAACAGTACTATGACGTGGGGAGGGACTGCAAGTTTTAGAGTTAAGACTTTATTCTACAAAGTTAATTGTTATAATTTCTTTATCTTTTATAGTCTTCTTTCCAGTAACAATCAAGTGTAATTTTTCATTTTTGTTTAATTCTTTAATCTTTTTTTCATCCAAAACAGTCAAAAATCTGTTCGGCAAGTGTACTTTACAATCTTCCAACTCGGCAATTATTGTAAACCCGAATTTATCTTTCATTTTCCTCCAAATTCAAAATTTTGTATTTCTTATATTTCTTTTTCCAATTCATTTAACTTCTTATACTCTTTAAACTTACATTCTCCAATATCATTTAACTCTTTCAAGAACTCCATTTAAATAGAAAAAATTCAAAGTCAAAAAGTGCAAAAAACCATTTCTCGGTTCGACCTTTTCTCCTCCCTCTGTCTCTTTCTCTCTCCCTCTCTTTTTATGCCTATGACACGATCACTTCTGCCGTTTATAGGCTAGGATCTATATTCAGGCTAGAGAGAGAAGAGCGAGATACGGATAGAGAAATGGTTCCGGAATACGATCTGAATACTTCTGAACTTGGTGTTTCTCCGCTATGGCCACTCGCATTGAAACAGTTCAGAAGTAAACTTCCTAACCGACCAAACCGAATTCGCGGACATATATACTCAGCAACACAATACAACAGCCCATCGAGAAGTAAAAATTTAAGAAATTAATTTAAAATATAATTTGAAAATTACAAGTAACAAAATGTACGCATATTTAAAATAGGTAAAATTATCTAAACATTTTGAAAAAGAAAATGTTATAATAGTAAACGGGAACACAATTTTTATTCTTAAAAGCAAATCTGCATTACCGACATTTTAGTTCCGAAAGATTGCGCTGTGTGTATCAATGACAGTCGAGGTGTGCTACTACAGACCGACCATCCACGATAATCGCTTCGCCTGCGTCATATCCGTAGTGATATCACGCCGTGAGAGGCGCAATCGTTGGTTTACAAGCACCATTTAGTTAAATAAATTTTTCTATCTAAATGGAGCGCGAAAAAATATCATGTCCGTTCTGCAAAAAAGAAATTTTAAGAAAAAAACTATGATCGCCATTATAATTCTAAAAGTCATGAAAAAAACAAGCAAATTTACAATAATGAACTAAATTATTTAAGACAGTGGGCTAGAGAAAATAAAATTGCAGATCACGAAAACATGTTTAATATTGAGAAATTACGTGAATTAAAGAGAAATTTCAAAGTTGAAAAGAAAAATCTCGACCTATTTAATGATGAAAAACTTCATTCAATAGCTGAAAAGTTGGCTATCGGTACTAACGATAAAACCAAGTCTGAAATGATCGAAGAAGAAATTGATAAAACTCTTAAAGTAAAATCCGAAAATATCATTGATGTAGAAGTTTTATCCTCAATACACGGTCTTTTCAAGCAATACATTTTAACAAACTTGAACGACAATTCCATGTCAATTTACAAATATCTTTTCAATTATGCGGT
Organism: Homalodisca vitripennis; assembly: GCF_021130785.1. Lineage (NCBI taxonomy): Eukaryota > Metazoa > Arthropoda > Insecta > Hemiptera > Cicadellidae > Homalodisca > Homalodisca vitripennis. The sequence continues at coordinate 83,253,647 of NC_060211.1, forward strand.
CAGAAATTAAAAGTTTAATCGAGAAATTTCAAGAAAATGTTAAAAATATGAAGGGCTATCTCTCTTTGGAATGTGAATACGAACGAAACTTTAGTGAATGGTGAACCGCAAACATGTCTAATGTATTTTACTATCAAAGCAGACGAAATCTTTGACGTAAACGACTTTATTACTAAGCAATTTAATAAAATTAACACATCGAGAACAAACGAATAATCCAAATAAAAGGTTCCGGATGGACATTTAAAAGTTGTAAACAACTAGTTTTGAGCCTTAACAAACACGAAATGATGAATGCAGGATCATACATCGATTTACCCAAAGAATATCAAAGATAAAAAAAGCTTGTATAAATTATAAAAAATAGAGATGATTTTTGCTTTATTTACTCAATAAGATGTGCTATTGAAAAACCAGAAAGAGACTGTGAACGTGTAAAGCAATACGAAAAATTTGTGAATGACGAAATATTTTTCAGGTTTTGAGTATCCAATGTCTCTGAAAGATATACAAATATTTGAAAAACGAAGCTACAATTCCAAGTATAAGTATCCAACAATGTCTATCAATGTCTACAGTTTTGATGAAAATATTAACATTGTGTTCCGTTACAAATTTCTGAAAATATGACGCTGAAACAAACATTGATTTATTGTATGTTAAACAAGATGATAAATCTCATTATGTTTTGATAACCGATTTAAATAAGCTTGTTTTCTTCGCAGTTGTCTAAACATAAAGAAAGAAAATTTTTGTGTAGAAGATGTTTAAGCCATTTTTTACAAATCTGGAGATTTAACAGATCACTTAGAAATTTGTAAAAATCATGAAGTGTGTAAGGCCAATTATGCCATTTCCAGGTCAAACAACTAAATTTACTAATTATCAAAAGAAATTTAACCATCCGTACGTAATTTTATATGGACTTTGAGAGCATATTGGAAAAAATTCCGACATGCAAGAACAATCCACAAAGATCGACTACAACCAAGATTCAGAGGCACATTCCTTATGGTTTTACTCTTATATTTAGTGTCGAATGTGACCAATCGCATGTACAAACCGATATGTTATCATGCCAAAAAATGAAGAAGATTTGAAAAACGTCCCGACAAAATTGTTTGAAGAACTCAATAAATTATCGAAATACATAGCGAAAAAATATAATTCTAAGAACATGAAACCTATGAAATTGACAGAAGAAGAAGAAATTTCGTATCAAAATTCAAACGTTTGTCATATCTGTGAATGGTCTGCTTATGATGTTGGGTCTATTCAGTATGGTTTTACTCCTGATAGTTGGAAAGATAAGAGTTATAATAAAGTGAGAGATCATTGTCATTTAACCGGCAAGTTTCGAGGCGCAGCTCATGCATGTTGCAATCTAAATTTGAAATTTCCTCAGAATATTCCCGTTTTTCTGCCACAATATGTCAAATTACGATACTCATTTGTACATAAAAGAATTGGCTAAACAATATGGAAATGTTGATTTGATTGCAAACACCGATGAAAAATATATAAATTATTCTGTAAATTCTGGATATGGCTATGAATCCGAAGGTGATAAGCCAAGAAAATTCATCAAGTTTTTCGTTTGTAGACACGTTCAGATTCATGGCCTCGTCTATAGAAAAGTTAGCTAAAAATCTAAAGAGAGAAGACTTCAAAACATACAAATCATTTTATACAAGATGGACTGAATGAGATAATAGAAAGACAGCCAAATGACGACGACGAGATTTTTTAAAATTCTATCTGGAAAAGGCATATTTCCTTACGAATTTATCGACAGTATTGAAAAACTTGATTACACAGAAGAATTGAGAATTCAAGATTTCTATTCACTTTTGACAGACGAGAGCATATCTGAGAAAGATTTTCAACATTACTTGAGCGTTTGGAACAAATTAAAAGATAAAAATCTTGGAAATTACTCTGATTTGTACAATATCCAAGATGTACTATTGCTCGCTGATATATATTTGAAAATTTCAGAAATATTTGCTTAAATTGCTATAAACTTGATCCGGCACACTATCTAACAGCTCCCAGTCTCGCATGGGACGCAATGTTAAAATTAACTAAAATCGAGCTTCAACTGATACACGATTACGATATGTATTTGATGATCGAAAAAGGTATTCGCGGAGGCATTTCTCAATGTATTAAACGATATGTTAAAGCAAATAACAAATATTTAAAAGATTTTGATAAGACAAAGCCCGAAAACTATCTGTTGTACGTCGATGCAAACAACCTTTATGGGTATGGCCTCATGCAAAATTTACCATATGGCGATATCAAGTGGATGGATCCTAAAAACGTATACAAAAGAAGAGTGGAAAGAAGCAATTTTGGAACTCACTGGCGACGAAGATTATGGCTATATTCTTGAAGTCGATCTAGAATATCCAACAAATTTACACGAACATCACAAGGATTTACCTCTTGCTCCAGAACATTTTAAAAACAAACTTTGCACAACTTTTACTGGATAAAACTGAATACGTTGTTCATTCAAGAAATTTGAAATTCTATCTGGAACAAGTATGATTTTGAAACATGTGAATAGAGTTATAGCATTCGATCAGAAGCCTTTTATGAAAAAGTACATTGATTTTAACACAAACATGAGAACCAAAGCTACAAGTGACTTTGAGAAGGACTTTTACAAGTTAATGAACAACTCAGTTTTTGGAAAATCTATGGAAAAATGTGCGAAATAGATGTGATATCAAACTAGGAAATGAAAGAATTTTCAATGAAACAGGCCAAGAAAACAAACTTCAAATGCTTTAATATCTTTGACGACAACTGTATAGCGAGTCACATGTATAAACAAAAAGGTTTAAATTTAACAAACCGATCTACATAGGATTTTCAGTTCTCGACCTCTCAAAAACTGCTAATGTACGAGTTTTTATTACAACAAAATTAAAGAAAACTATGATCCAGATTTGAATCTGTGTTACATGGATACAGACAGTTATTTCGTAGAATTGAAACGAGATCCTTTTAAAATTATTAAAGAAAATATAGATGACTTTGATACGAGCGATTATCCAAAAGATCACGAATGTTTCACTACTAAAAATAAGAAGGTAATAGGGAAATTCAAAGATGAGTTAAATAGCGAAGTTTTAGAAGAATTTTGTGGATTGAGATCAAAGATGTACTCGTACAAATATCTAGACAAAAATCCAGTTAGGTGTAAAGGAATTAAGAGAAGCGTTGTAAATAAAACAATAAATATCGAAAACTTGAAGAGATGTTTGTTCGAAGATAAAGAAGAATTTAGGGAGATGACAGTCATCAAAAGTTATAAACATGAGTTGTACACTGTTACCATAAACAAGCTGTGCACTGAACGCTAAAGATGATAAGAGAATTGTCCTAGAAAAATAAGAATCGATACAGTACCGTATGGATATAAAACAGATATATTAGACGAATTAAAATAAACTTGGAAACTTTGATAATGTAAATGGAAGATGATTTAATTCACTGTCACAAGTGTAAAAAGAAAACGAAAAATATAGATTCAAAAATCGTTCAAACTCAAAACGGATTGTATAGAATTGCTGCAAAATGTTCAAAAATGTAAGACAAACAAGAGTAAATTTATAAAGAATCCTTATGAAAAACAAGTAAAGAAAGAATCTAAGAATAAGGAAGAAATCGAGATTGAAGCTAGAGAAATTCATGCACCAGTACGAAAAAAAGTTTAAAAAGAGAAAAATTATAACATTAGGAATTGGACGATTTATGGGCAGCAGATTTTAGTTATAATGTCTAACTATTCAGATCAAAATGATGGATTTAAGTATATGTTAAATGTTATTGATACTTTCTCAAAATATGCTTGGTCAAGAGCTATCAAAAGAAAAAAACGGCAAGGATATTTCAAAAGCTTTCGAAGATATAGTAAAAGATGCCATAAGGATCAATCACAAACCTCCTTAACCTACTTCATACAGATAAGGGTTTAGAGTTTAAAAATAAAGAATTTAACGATGTTTTGAGGAAATACAACATTAAGATTTATCATACTGAAAACGAAGAGAAATCAAGTATTGTAGAGAGATATAACAGAACTCAAAATGAGAGAATGAAAGTAATTTTTGAGATTAATAAAAAACTTTAAATGGATCGATATTCTTCAAAAAATCGTAAACAATTATAACGATACAGTTCACAGCACAATCAAAATGAAACCGAAAGACGTAGATAAGGATGCAGAAAAGGAGTTATTAGAGACCGTTTTCAAGTATGTTCCACCTGAAATTTCACACGAAAACTAAATTTAAAGTCAATGAACATGTAAGAATTGTTAGTAAAAAAACAAACATTTTTCGAACAAATATAAGAACAATTGGTCAAGAGAAATCTTTTGTGATTTATCAAATTAATAACACAGATCCTGTAACTTATAGTATAAAAGATTTAAATAATGAAGAAATAACCGGGAAAGTTTTTATGAATATGAATTGAAGAAGTCAAAACTGTAATATAAAATTTTCTATATATAAATGGCGCATCAAAAGAAATGTACAAAGTGCAAAGAATTTAAAGATTTAAATGAATTTTATAAAGATAAAAATAGGAAAGATGGAATGCATTATAATTGCAAAGATTGTGAAAGGGAATATCATAAAGAATTATATGATAAAATAGAAAAATTAACTTTGGAAGATAAAAGAATGTCTTAAATGTAAAGAAAACTAAAAAAATTTCAGAGTTTAATAGTGATCACTATAGTAGAGATAAGAAAGACTCATATTGTAAAGATTGTGTAAAGAAGAATCTTCATAGATTATATTATGAAGATACTCAATGTGAATGTGGAAGAACTATAAAATGGTTAAATAATTATCAAAAACATTTACAAACAAAATATCATAATTCAAGAGTTTAACATTTTCATCGTGTAATAATTTGTTCTATATAAATGGAGTCTCAAAAGAATGTACAAAGTGTCAAGAAGAGAATAGAAAAGACTGTTATTGTAAGGAATTATATGATAAAATGAACAAATTAACTTTAGAAGAGAAAAAAGTGTTACTTTTGTAAAGAAATTAAAAAATATTTCTGAATTTAATAACTGGCAGTATAGTAAAGATAGAAAAGATGCTTTTTGCAAAGATTGTGCTAAAAACATTTTCAGCGAAAGTTATAAAAACGAAATGCCTTGTGAATATGAAAAAAAAAAATTCTACGATGGTTACCTAGTTATGCTAAACATTTACAAACAAAATATAATAAATCGAGAGTTTTTTTAGTAAAATTTTAGAAACACATTTTCATCGTGTAATTTAGATATTCTATAAATCAGTCGAGATTCTGCCATATTTGTAGTAAAATGATTTCCGTTGTATAAAATATTCAAAAGATTCTTTCATTTGGTTATACAGATTGATAGAATTTGGTTCGTCATCAATGAACAAAATCTCTAATTCAGGATAATTTATTTTTAGATGTTTTAATCGGTTTGGTATTTCTCGTTTCTGAGCTTCTGATAACGTAATAAGGCCATTCCCACATGTGATTCTTCTTAATTAACACAAAAACATGGTGTTTTTTTCTTATCAAAATCTTTACATACCATATATCTCTCTTCATTAATTCCATTCGCAATTCTTGATTCTCTATTTTCAAGGATTTCATTTGACCTGAAATTTGTAACTGTTTTATTTCATCTTTTAACTGCTTAATTTTCGTTTTCAAGTTTGTACACACCAAATTTACGAATACTTGGTAAAACTTCTTTCTAAAACCCAATCTTGAAACATTTCTGCTATTTTCATTTTAGATTTCAAGATTAAAGAATATATGCCTGCTTCATTGATGAAAACAGTGTTTTTTTGAAAGTTTGAAGGCGGGGGCGAATCACCCCTACCTTCAGAATGTATGTTTTTCGAAGCTTTTTTTATATTTTTCTTTGACATGTTCTTTAATTGCTTTCCTTCGTATCTTTATATTCTAACACCTCTGCAACATCTTTCGCCTTAAACCAAAATTCATTATTTTCGTCAACAAATGTTAAAATTTCTTTATTATTGAATTTGAGTAGATTCACAACTGACTCCATTTAGATAGAAAAGAAATTTAACTAGTAATTTGTATTTCGAGAATAAAATCCAGATTCATTAATGAAAATAGTGTCAGGATGAAGATTTTGAAAGGGTCTATGGCATAGACTCTTGTAATTTTATACATTCAAAAGTTGTTTTCTTGAAAATTTGAAGGTAAGAACGATTCGTTCCCCCCCTTGATTCATCATTCTTTCGACAATCTTAAATATATTGTTGTTTTACTCTCATTATTTAATAGATTTCCTTCAGAGTCTTGAATAGTCAGAACGATTTTTTGAATTCTTTTTAATATTTTTTTCTAATTGGAATATAATCGATTTCATTCGGTTTTTCACTGATTTTTGATCCATAAGCAACATTTGGGAAAAAAGTGTACAAAATTTCAGATTCTTTGTGTAAGTGTTCGGTATGATTTTCAAAACTAGGTTTCAACGAGATTACAATGTACTTCAATTACATCAAACGGTCTAAATTTTGGCGTTTTATTTCCTAAATATACCTGATTTGGCTCAATAGTTTTTCTTGAACAAACCCTAACAAATCTACAATAATTGCTGAAAACATTATTCTTACTGGTGATTTTATTTGAATTTTATTAGAGAGATAATTTTTTGCATTTCAAACTTGTTTTTTCGTCAAAGGTTTAAAGATTTATCTGATTGTTTGAATGTTTTCAGATAATTTTTAAGGGAATTTTTTTATTTGATCGAAGGTATAATATCCTTTGTTTAAACCATAATATTTTGTTAATGTTCTTCTCACTAAATCCTATGCAATAAGGAGAACTTTCACTAATATTTATTACAAAATTGTCGGAATAAAAACCGCTTAAGCCGATAAAAATAATTTGATTCTTCCTCTAAGTGTATAGGATGTTCCAAGTTTAAAAATAATTGAGAGCTTTCTGAAGTCAACTTGAACAGCTTCATTTTCGCAAGCGTTGCTTCAAGATGAAAATCTTCTATTTAAATGGAGAAATTTTTAAAGCAAAAAGATCAGATAAAACTTCAAACGTTTTTGAAGAAAATAAGAAAGATCAACCAATCAGATTGTTAAATTGTTGGTTCAAGTGGATGTGGAAAAACAACTTTATTATTGAATTTTATCTACAATAGGTTGATTCCTTATTCCAATTTGTATGTTTTAGTAAATCTTTAGAACAAGACGCCTATAAAAAATTACAAGAAAGATTTGAAAACATTGAGAAGAACTTACGTAAGAAAATATCATATTTTTATAATGCCTCTGAGGACATAGTTCCATTAAGCGAGTGTAAACCAAATTCTTTAATCGTTTTCGATGATTGTATTTTAGAAAATCAAGACGTTATTAGAGGAATATTTCGTAATGTCTCTTCACAAAAACATATCTTGTATCTATCTTTCCCAATGCTTTTCAAAGGTTGATAAACAAGTTATTAGAAATAATTTGAATATGTTGTGTGTTTTTAAGCAAGATGATCACTATTCGAGAAAAATTTACAACAATTATGTGGGATCTGATATGAGTTTTAAACCACTTTATTGAGTTATGTGATAAAAATTTGGAAGGAAGACTACGGATTTTTAACTATTAATCTAACTTTGAAGCCTAAAAAATGGTAAATATCTGAATAAATTTTCTAATATAAATGCTGCTCAGTGGTCTGACAAATCTACTTGATAAAATATTTTGTTACAATTATTTTTATATTATCTTTACTTTTTATTTACATTATGAAAATAACAGAAAAACGGTAAATCTGTTCACGTTCCACGTTCACGTTCCACGTTCACGTTCCACGTTCACGTTCCATGTTTCACGTTCATGTTTCACGTTCATGTTTCACGTTCGTGTTTACGTTTCACGTTCATGTTTTACGTTCGTGTTTACGTTTCACGTTCGTGTTTCACGTTCGTGTTTCACGTTCCACGTTCACGTTTTACGTTCCGTGTTCACGTTTTCGTGTTCACGTTTCCACGTTCCACGTTTACGTTTCAAAATTTTCCTAAATAAATGGCGAACGTAACTTCAGAAGAAGCAAAAAAAACTTGATCAAATAGAAAAGAAATTAATCAAAGAATTTAAAGAACAGATTTCGAATGGATGAAGAAGAACAAGAACTTATTCAAAAAATTAATCAACCTGTAAACATCTGCAATAAAAAATGTTGAGGGCAAAATTGAAAAATGTTTTAAGCGATAATCAAAATTTAATGAATTTGGTTCCAGTTGTACGACAATTTGCTGATATTTCGATACCAGAATCTGAGTTTGAATTGCCAAAATTACCATCTTCAACACCATTTAGACCTCGAATCATTGAAGACTCTACCATAGTTGAACCAATAAGTCCTGAACAACGGATATAATAATTGGTGAAATTGGTAAAAAATTTCTTCCTAGAGCAAAGGATGATAAATTTGGTTTGTATTGGGACAGAAAAAAGAGAAGTTTTATGATTGGAAATTTGCCCGTGAATTTTGAGCATAATGATATCATTATTAAATGAAAAAACATATGAAGGAACTCAAGGTTTATGGAGATTATTAACAGGCACTGATGTTCCAAAAGACGGTTTATATTCTGAAGAAGACTTGAAAAAGTATACAGAAATTTTATGGAAATCTGATTCAATTTACAAAAATAATGATCCATCAACTAAGAAACCAAAGTCAAGGTAAAGGTAAAAAAATATCTCAATTTGATTAAACCAATTTGGGAAAAACGAATCGAAGGATCAGGTGTGTAAGAAAATACAGTGATAATAAGATTGAATACAGATATATCGACGATTTGACAAAACTCGATGGAATTATTAATTATATTTATGCTCAAGAAAAGGCTGGAAACAACAATTTTTTGAACGAAAAGAAAGCGATTAAAGATTTTATTTCGAACAAACTTGATGAAATGATTGAAAAACCTGATGGAATTAAATATTTAAAACGAGTTTTGCCGGCAATAAGTTCATCTATGATTGAGGGTAGTGGACTTTTGAATGATTTTATCAACAATTTACCTTTTGAATTACACGTACCAACTTATCAGTATCTGGGGCCCCGGCACAAAACTCGAAAAAAGACTAAAAAGAGGAGATCCTGGTATAAATAAAATTAGATCAAGCTGCTATGGAACACGATATTTTTTTATGCAAAACATAGAGACACAAATTCCAGACATATCGCAGATAAAGTTTTTGCAAGATAAGGCAATGGATAGATTTTTATCAAAAGATGCTAGTTTAGGTGAAAGATTTGTTGCGCTTCCAACAGCTGGAGCAATGTTTTTTGAAGAGAAAACTAGGAATGGGAATCGAAGAGAACTTGAAATTTTTAACTATATAAATGGAGGTGAACGTAAACTTCAGTAAAAAAGTAAAAATCAGAAAGAAAAAATAAAATCCGCTTTTAAGAAGAAAATACCCGTTAGTATTCAATTTAAAATAGATCAACTAAAAAATGGCGAAGATAAGATATTTTTAACAAATAGACAATACAATAAACTCGAAAAACATAAGAAAAACAATAAAGGAACCAGAATAGAATTTTCTTATAATCAGTTGAAAGAACTCAAAAATGGGTGGACTTTTGAAAGATTTATTAGATTTTGGAGAAAATATTCCAGTTGTTAAAAATGTTGTTCCTTATGTTCGTAAAGCTGCTCCAATCGTTAAAAAGGATGTGATTCCTATTGTTCGAAACATTTTAAATTGGTTAGATAAAGAGTTGGAAGATGTTACAGGATCTGGATTAGATGAAAAAACTTTGAATTACGTGAAATCAAACATTGAAAAAAAAATTTAAACCTTTAACATTCGGGAATTGGAAGAAATCTGCAAAAATATTAAACATTTTAGAGGAATCTTTCATGAGAGATACATTACCTGAAAAAGTTAAGAAATTTGAATGTAGAATTGTGAATTTAGACTCGATTATGGGAAGTGGAACGCATTGGATTTGTTATTATAAAATGATAAGAATGCATGTTATTTTGATTCGTATGGAAGAATTGAGGACAAACCCACCTATAGAATTGATTAAATATTTGAAAAAATCAAGCGTCTACTACAAATGATTCTCAGATTCAAGACTATAAAGATCCCCCAATTTGTGGTCATTTATGTGTTTTTTGTTTTGAATGAACTGAGTACTGGTAAAGATTTTAAAGAAGTTGTTAACAAATTATAACTTAAAATAAATATGGATTCACAAAATATTTTTGACGTATTTGGAACACAAATTATTCAAAAATGTAGATAATAGTTTGAATTTTTGATAGTTTGAGAAATGAGTTTGATAACAAGTTAGAAAATTTATTACAAAACCTTCCAGATTCAGATATGTTTGCTGTCGAGATTGAAGATTTTAAAGCAGAATATGATAACAAACTTGCAAATTTCATGAGTTCAAATGAAGTTGCTGATAAAATAAAAACATTGGAAAAAGAAGTTGATGATGGTGTAAAAAAAATTATTTACCAATTTAATGTCTCATATCGAAAAAGCAGATAAAATTACTGAAGCGATCAAAGTTGAAAAGAATTATGTTAGTTTGGCTAATAAAAAAAGAATTGTCGGTGTGTTCGACCTGGTATTTGACAAACATGATGTTGTTTGTTAAAGAACAAATTTTAAAACCTCTAAAATTATCAGAAAACATCGATATATTGTTGATTTACATGATCCGAATGTTAAAAAATGCCTTAGATTTTAAAGGAAAAAGAATTAGCAGTGTTAGTAAAGGAATTAATCCATTTGATGTTGTTGTAATGATTCAATTAGAAGATCCTATTAAAATGTTTAATGAACTAAAACAAAATTATGGAATCATAAACAGCATGTTAAAAGATTTTACAACAGAAGTCTATGAAAAAACTTGATGAAAGAAGTAAAAGATCAGTAGACGATGTTGGTGAATTACTTGATAAAGTAAATAAACTAGAAGAAAACTTTAATACATATAAAAATGATGTTGATGTATTAAGTTGGTGCAGTAATTAACAAAATTCTGGAAGATTTTGATACACATTTCAATGAGAAAGTAAACTTTTTTGAAAATTTTGGTACACGTTTCAATGAGAAAGTAACACATAATAATGAATTACTTAAAAGAATAGATGATCGATACTCTTTATATCTCGATAAAGTAAATAAACTAGAAAGAAAACTTTAATAAATTTAAAGAAGATGTTAATAAAACTTTTGAAAATATTGATAACAGATTTAATGGATTAGGCGGCTATGATGACTAATTTTCCTTATATAAATGGGCGCTCATATATTGTGTGAGATGTAAAGAGAAAACTGCCACAAATGATATAAAATAACTATGCAAACATCAATGGAGTTAAAAGAATTTCGGGAAAATGTGCTGAATGTAACGCTAAAAAAGAGCCAATTTATAAAAACTTGATTTGAAATTTTTTTCCTAATAAATAGAGATGGCGGGACATTACAGTGCTTTCGATCTTTTTTATCATGCAACACGAAAGAGATTTGAAAAAAGAACATTGGGATGACATTTCTCAAAAATATGAATTATCCGAAGATATGATGAGATTATACGTAAACAAATTGAATTGGTATAACATTGCTAAATATCCAAACTTTATCATCAGAGTTCATTCAAGAAAATATACATTATCAATTAAAAGATCATATGTCTGTTTCTTTGTCTCTATCAACACTTGAGTATAAAGTTTTTGGTATGAAAATAAAGATACAGTTGATTGGAACAATATTAATAGATAGCGGTTTACTATCCTGTGGCAGATTTTATGAAATATGTGACCGAGATCGCAAAATTTAAGGAAGAGAATCCTGAATATGACGAAAGTAGATCATTAAAAATGACTCTAATCTTTTTAATTATTTTACTAAAAATTTATATCTTTTCTTATAAAAACGTACATTAGATCGATGAAAAAATGATACACGATGTTTAAAATTTCTAAATTTTCTCTTATTAAATGGCGGACTACAGAAAATATGCTAGTGATATTGAAAGGGCGGAGTTTAAAAATTTCTATCCAATTAGTAAACAACATTTGAATGAACCGAATAAAAGAACTGAGTTTAATATTGATTTTGGAGATAACTTTGCTCGTCTAACTTCCAGTTTTATATTTCTGGAACTTTAACAAAACAAGATGGTCAAGCATATCTTGGAACTGATAATGTTAGATTAATCGATAATTTTATACCGTTTTTATTTTCTAAGATTGAAGTAAGAAAAACACAATAAATTGATAGAAGAAGTCGAAAAACTGTGGCCAATTAAGCACAATTAAAAGGAAACTATTTCGTATTCAAAAAGTGATGTTATTTCTCAAACTTCTAATGGCTTTGAATCAGATTTTAAATTTGGTGTTTTTGAAGCAGCTGGAAATTTATCTCATTTTGGATTAGGATTTTTTGAAAATGTTACTATTCCGATCTATAAAAGGAGGATTTTATCTAAGTTTTATAAGAGCAGAAGACGATGATGTGATTCTGAAGACTGCAACTGGAAATGTTATGCCTGTTGATGGAAAAATAACAATTACAGATTTTTTTATTAGAGTTCCAATGATTGATTATAAAATCACGAGTAAAATTAGGTTGATTGATGAAAATTACAAAAAGTCAAAACATTATGTTTAATTTTCTAGATTGGCAATGTATTTGAACAAAAAGGTATTTCCCGGAACAACTTATTCGTTCGATATCACAAATATTTATAGAAATATCTTCAATCCCAAGTTCGTTATCATAGGTTTTCAAACAGATAGACAGAATAATCAAGAGAAAAATCCTTCAAAGTTTGATAGTTTGGATGTAAAAAATATCAGAGTAAAATTTGAACGGTTTCTTATTATCCAGATGAATTACAAAATTTAAACATTTCCGGAGGTCTTTTCAGAAATCATGTATCAGATGTATCAAGATTTTAAGAAAGTTTACTGTAATAATAAGGAAAATGTATTACAATCCTAAAGAATTTTTAGCGAATAGACCTATTTATGTCATTGATACAACAAAGAGTTTGACAAATATTTCTGGTTCAAAGAACGATATAATTATCAATATGGATTTTCAAAAAGCTGTTACAAACGCGATTTGTTATGCGGGTTGTGGTTTCTGAGAAATTTTTAGCCTATGATGTGATTAAGAACGATATTTAGAGAAATTCAGTAGTTAATGATGTTCATATTATTCTCTTTCATTCCTTCTAATATTTCAAAAAATATACTCTTTCGCCACTGAAAAAATCCCGATTTCTCCCGTAATAATCTTTATAATCGTACACATAATATCCTAAATAGTTGTACAATAGAATGAAATTATTTCTATTTATCTCTGTTGTAGAAATGTAAACACAAACATTTGCGCTGAAAAATTTATATCTCGGCAGACTTAGTTCCATAATCTCCATTTATAAAAAAATCTTTTTGTTTAAATGGAAGAGTATAATGCCAACTGTTACAAAGTGTTCTAATAGAGGAGAAATTATCGATAAAAGATATTTAGTTTGTAGAGATTGTAATTTAATTTTGTACGAAAGACCTAAACCTAAGAAATTTCGAAATAAACTAACACATTTGAATAATCTGCTTATGAAGATTACAATACGGAGACAAGAAGCAAACAAAATTTGTTACAGAATTTAGAAAACAGAATAAAAATCTTTTTAACTTATCTCTTGGAACCATTGACAAAATTATTTTCCTTTTCAAAGAATACATTAGGTTTGTAGGTATCGATACACACGTTTATTATGAAAAGATATTACCCTGTATTTTTTCATTATCTGGATGTTGAATTTGTCTACGATTTTAAAGCCAGAAATCCTCGATGATTTTTATAGTACATTTGGAGAAAGTAAATGAAGAACCTCGTCAAACAATGAAGATGTTGGCAATTTCCCTCGACTTCTCGAGTGATTGTTAGCAAATTTCATTTTTTCCGTCTTTAAATTTTTTCTATTTAAATGGAGTTCTTGAAAGAGTTAAATGATATTGGAGAATGTAAGTTTAAAGAGTATAAGAAGTTAAATGAATTGGAAGAAAATAAGAAATACAAAATTTTGAATTTGGAGAAAATGAAAGATAAATTCGGGTTTACAATAATTGCCGAGTTGGAAGATTGTAAAGTACACTTGCCGAACAGATTTTTGACTGTTTTGGATGAAAAAAAGATTAAAGAATTAAACAAAAATGAAAAATTACACTTGATTGTTACTGGAAAGAAGACTATAAAAGATAAAGAAATTATAACAATTAACTTTGTAGAATAAAGTCTTAACTCTAAAACTTGCAGTCCCTCCCCACGTCATAGTACTGTTTTGATAACCATAGTTGGTGTCTTTCTTCATAGGAATCACAATGGAATATTATCTACAGTAATACCTTTTGTTTCACACAAAAATGTGGCTATATTCTATAAGAAAAATTCTATAATGCTCTTTAATGAATTGTGTTGATAAATCTTGATACTCACAAAAAATTCCTAAGAAATTCATCAATTAAGTCTTGATTATCTTGAAAGAACGTATAATATGGGAAAAATGTCATAAAAAAAAACGATGAAAAACTCTCTGTTTGTTTATTTTTTACTTTCTTTTCAATATCTTTCGTAATTATATTAAATATGTAATCCCTTACTTTTTTAGTTTTTTGCCGATAGTAAAACACTCCATTAGACGTTTTTTCTGCAAAAAGACTTTACAAGTTCTTTGAATTCTGTATCATTTAAGGAAAGTATCAACTGTTCTTTAAAATGTTTTGGGTAATTCGTTGAATTCATCTTTGTTGCACTGTTTTAATGCTAGAAATTGTAGAGACTTTGGTGAGTTCATGTTTGTTTATTTAGTAGAAAAGTTTTTTAATTAAAGGTACAGTATGTTTTTAGTAAAAATGTTTTAAATTGATTAAAATTTTATTAAGATTTCGAAGATTTTTTTTCCTTTATTCGTAGCAGATTTTGACAACATTTTACAAAGCACAGCTTAAGAAAGTAGAAGCAAACAGCTGTTTAGATTTGGTTAATTTTTCATTCCACAGAGTAGATAGTAATGTACCGATCGCTTTTGGAGACGAACGACTGTAGATTCGGTTAATTTTTCATTGAGATTTGCTGTGTTATTTCTCAGCTTCTCTTTATGGTACATTGAACAGTATTTTACATTGCTTTTCGGTTGGCTCCGAAAGTGCGCCAGGAACCCCATATTACTATCTACTTATATATATATATATATATATATATATATATATATATATATATATATATATATATATATATATATATATTTAACATTTTAAAATGATTATATGGGACAATTTGATTACTTTTTATTTGGACTACTTATACAGTTTGCAATCTCGTCTGTCAAATCCATTAAAGGATCACAAAAGATAAAATATAATAAAAAATAATACTTTCGTCTCGATATATACCATATATGTATATATTGTATATATTTGCCATAACTTTGTATAGTTATATTAAAATATTATAAATATAATTATTTTTCCATCACTTTTTATGTGAAAGTCA
The DNA here is from genome assembly GCF_021130785.1 of Homalodisca vitripennis. Classification (NCBI taxonomy): domain Eukaryota; kingdom Metazoa; phylum Arthropoda; class Insecta; order Hemiptera; family Cicadellidae; genus Homalodisca; species Homalodisca vitripennis. The sequence goes on from NC_060211.1 coordinate 83,269,255, forward strand.
GAATGAATGTGCTTGAATCATGTAAAAACAGCCTTGTATTATGAAACTAAACTGAAGTTTTCCTTCCGGTCAAAATTAAGTAATATTTATTTTACATATTAATATTATAAGTATTATAGTGATCCGTAATATTGTATTATAACAGCAACATAAAAAAATGCTCTGGTGGAGTACTCCGCCCAACTGGCTCTTTGTTTATTGCAACTAATAAAATCTTAAGAGTTATTCTACAGAATAATTCATAATGTCGCATATAATTTGTATCATTTCACTACTTCACAAAGAAAAGAGTTCACTCTACAACTCAGGACTTAGCACTAACTTTATTAAATTATTATTATTAGAAGTTATAACCTTATTCAAAAGTGCATCCGTATAAAGGAGTGTGGTCCAATGGTCTTCATGTATCCCAGTAGCTCTCGGCATGCCATTTAATTAAGAAAATCTATCTTGTACTGCACAAAATTGCGTGCGAAACGACGTGTAAAGAATATTTATATAATTATAAGTATTCATTAAAAGAGTAGTCATGTTTATTTTAATGCAGTGTAGTTTTATTAAAAACATGAATTTTAAGAAGAATTATAAAACAGTACATTGAATCAACGAATATTAGCAAACTGTCTTTCTATTCAGAGTTCATAGCTTTCTAGAACTACTGAAAACTGTCAAAACTTGGTTGTTTGCCAGCAGTCCAGGGCACATTAACCGAACATTGTGGGGTTGTTCCGTTAATGGGTGTGGTCATAGAAACTGGGTGAGTACAGTAATGTGGACAAACCGCAGCCAGCGATCTTGAAGCAGTCTAGCTTCTGGTGCACTTGCCTCCAATTAGTATCAACTGGTAATTGATTGATTGAACAATGGATTTAATTTAAAAATTTTCAGATATTACCTATGTAATGACAGATTTGGGATAAGTGATTCATTAACTCTTGATGTACAGGATATATCTGAATTGGGTCTTTTCTGAATAACGTAGGACATTTACACCCACATAGTTTTGGGGTTTTTATTAAAATAAGCAAAATAGTTCCCTACAAGCCTAAATTTTGTGTTACATTGTTCAAAATTTGCCAAAGTTTGTGGGTTTGATTTCAACATAAATAACGGGACTAAGTTACATAAAAATACAATTTTCCTAGTACATTCCTAGCTTTACTACGACAATTTTCATTAATTTAAGGCGGTTTTAAATATTAAATTTAAAAAATGTCATAAATACAAAAATATATATTTTGGAACCATAAATCGAAACTTAAAATTCCTGAAACATCATACTAAAGATGGATTATAATTTAAACCTTACATTTTAAAAAATTGTTCGTATCTTTAACTGTATGACGTGAATTAAATTATATAAGGGGAAAAATTGTAAAATTTTAATAAAGTTTGTTGGCTATTTTTGAAAGAATTGGAAATTATATCAGTTGTATATCTATCAAGGTTACTAATCAGTTATAACCACTGAAATAAAACATTTTAAATATTCAATTACAAGAGTTTAATAGTCACATTGTTGAAACCTGTGAGACCAATACAGTGATGAAAGCAATATACCTTTATTGGTATTTCTTTTTAACTAAAAAAAGATTAATCAATATAATGTCCTTTATTGATGAAAATAAGTGTTTCCTTTCGATTTTTTTATTTAATTCTCGGAATCTTCTAAAGCAATTTGATTCTATATTTCTCGAAAAATGTACATGTTACGTAACTGGCTTTTCCCGTAGTGCTATGAAACAATTAAAATCTATAGCTCATTTCATTAGGTTGCTATGTTAAATTTTAAAAAACGTCATATAATTGTACATATTTGATTGGCAATCTATTACACGATTACACATAACATACGGTGATAAAACTAGACATTTTTGTATACTTTCTTTACGTAGCAGCTGCTTATTTCAAATAGTGTAAATTTATTTTTAATTATTTAAAATAATTAATATTAATATAAGTTTAAATTATCCGAAATAGAAATCTTTCACATTTATACAACACTTTTTTAAAGTTGTTATCTATACAAAGCAAAAATAGAATGTTAATATATCTACGTTTTTCAAACCATTTTTTTGTGTTATAAAAATTTAAATATTATAAAGTTTCCAACTTTATTTTAGTTATTGTATAGTTCTCGATACTATATACGCTTACCTATCTTGAAATCTTGGAGGATATAACAGAATAGTACAACAAAACTTTATTTAACGATGTCCAGGATACGTTCTGTGCAGGAAGAAATGTTTTTTATCAGTTTAAATTTCAGGACTTTAAATATCCTCGATTTTTATATCATAAAAATATTATTCCAGTGACTAATAATTATACATGATGATAGGATTTTGGAAATTTTCCATCTCTAGATGTTACAAAATGTTTAACATAACGTTTCGAGGATTGAAATCTACCATCTTCATCAAGTGCGGAGCAACACAAACATGTACTTAAATCCTACAACGTGCGGTGATGGACTGTCACTAAAAGAGCATTAAGTGTTTCCTACTTTCGCTTGCGCTGGTGTGACGTGTATTTATGCTGTAACAACACTTGAGTTAATTTTCTCCTGTCTGGACTTTCATTCTTTTCTTTTTGTGGTAGCAGTCCATTGTCACACGTTGTTGGTTTTAATTACATATTTATATATTAATTTTGTTCATACCTGACGAAGAGGATTGATTTCAATCTTCGAAACGCTGTATTACAAATGTTCTAACATACAACATATATCGTTGGCAAATGTTCGAAATCCTACTATCCTTTGGAAACTTCCATTGTCAATAACAAACTTTATACAAACAATAATTAGACAAACATTAATTTAAAATCCAAACTTAAGCTGATTAAGCGATAATCCAACTTAAACTGAGTGTTATACATATAAGTTTCGTGCAATGAGGCCTCGATATTCTCTGACATGACATATAGTAATCACTAAGTTATCATTACAGAATGAATATTTTTTCATTATTGGTTAAATTTCGTAAGTTAATGAACACTTATATTGTAACCTTTTTCAAGTTCTACTTACTAATGGAAGAATATTTCAGTTATAACGGCATCAATAGCATTTTCCTGCGGGAATTCCCTAATAATTGACTGCTGCCATTGTTGTCCCGCCCAAGAGACGTACACCA